>NC_053393.1:447089508-447342008 GCF_905171765.1 Bufo bufo | reverse complement strand
TAGATTATGGCACAAAGTAAAAGTGAAAGTACTAGTCACACAGCTAGAAAAAGAGTTAACACTTGGTGATAGAATGGCTCAATATTTTTAATAAAGACCAACTGAAAATATGATTTTTAGCCAAAAATAATTAAAATGCAATCATAAACAAAAATTGCCTCTGAAGATGCACAAAGCCTTTAAAGAGAACAGTTCTTGAAGAATCCTTGGCGGGCAGACCATGTGGCATAATTTCTACTCCGTATTTATTGAAAGCCACAGTATATTAATTATGTAAAAAATTAAAAAAAGAGCATCTCATCTTTTTTCGTTCTGCTACGATCGACCTTTAAAGCCATCTGGGTGTGTTCGGTGAAGGGTAATCAGGGAGACTAACTTGCTGTTTTGCCACCTGCTCGGGCTCTTAATTTAGGAGAATTTATAAATGTGTTTACTAGCTGAGACTGGCAGTGAATGAAATCACACACAAATGTGTGCACAGGCTCATCTGTTAGCTGACACATGCCAACTGCATTGTGATGGATCGAGCAAGAGAAAAAAAAGCTGCAGAAGACCTGCTGAAATGACAGCTGTCATGACAAATCTGATGAGAGAGATGGTAATTTCCAGCTCCGTTGTTAATAAAGAAAAAATGCTCATTCAAATACATACAGCGAAGACTGAAACGTTACACCACTGACTCCAGATTTGGAACGTGGACATGGTTAGCCTGTCCAGGAGTTCTGCAGTGCAAAGATATTGAAGACATATCCTCAGGACAGGTCATCAATATCACATCAGCAGGGGTCCGACTTCCAGCACCCCCTCCGATCAGATGTTTGAAGAGGAGGCGAAATTTGTGCTATCGCGGCTTCCGCTTTAAAATTACCTGTGCGCCATCTCCTTTGCAGCAGTGTAATTATAATTCCTCGTTCCATTCACTTGAATGGGACGTGCATTGTTGTAATTACACTGCGCCGCCTCCACAAGCAGCACAGTACAAGGACAAATACCAAATTATGGGCAGGTAATTTTGAAGCGGAAACAGCGCTCCCGCGAGCGTCGCTACCTCTTCAAACAGCTGACTGGCAGGAGTGCTGGGAATCGATCCCCACTGATGATCCATCCTGAGTAGGGATGAGCGAATCAGCTTCCGATGAAACATCCAAAGTCGATTTGCATAAAACTTTGTTCTAATACTGTACGGAGCAGGAGCTCCGTACAGTATTAGAATGTATTGGCTCAGATGAGCTGAAGTTATTGCTTCGTGAAGTCTAGCGAGACTTCGGGCAATAACTTCATAAAGTAATTTGTACAGTAAAAAAACATTTCCCGATCTCTGGTTCGGTTCCAAGGTACCATCAGAGCCAATACATACTAATACTGTACAGAGCTCCTGCGCCATACAGTATTAGAACAAAGTTTTATGCGCTCATCCCTAATCCTGAGGATAAGGCATAATATGAAAAATCCAAAAAATGAAAAAAATAAAATAAATACGATTCTTTCCTCCTTTTCCTGCCAACGCACTAACGATTTTTGGCTGTCTGTGGATGGAGGTCCAATTGACTACTGAGCGCTACTACAATATGCAGCCAAAGGAAGAGGGGGAAGAAAAATATTATCCCCCCAGTCAGGAAGACCCCCATCAATTAACTAGAGTGGGGTATCACTAGCCAAGGACATCTCTCACTCTGGCAGACCTGACTCATCCATGTATGATGCAAAATAACTGTGGAAAACCAAGCAAAGGGGTGTCCCCATTATAGAGATCACCAAATCCACCATATTAAAATGGTTCCCATGTCAAGATCCCGCTCAATTAAAAGCCTTAATGATGTGACGAGGGAAAATACCTAAGCCAGTTATCCATCCCCTGTTTCGGGGTGTTGTCCCTCAGTGTGTAGTAGAATTCTTGCCAACCGGGAGAAATGCCTAGGACACTACTCAAAAAAACAATAGCAAATCTTGGGAGGACCAGCCACAAAAAATATTGTGGACCCTCATTTAACTCCTTAAGGACCGGGCTCATTTTCACCTTCAGGACCGGGCCATTTTTTGCAAATCTGACCAGTGTCACTTTATGTGGTGATAACTTTAAAACGCTTTGACTTATTGCAGGCCAATCTGAGATAGTTTTTTCGGCACATATTGTACTTCATGACATTGGTAAAATGGAGTAAAAAAAATTCTTTTTTATTTATAAAAAAAATTCTAAATTTGCCAAAAATGTGGAAAAATTTGCAAATTTCCAAGTTTCAATTTCTCTACTTCTATAATACATAGTAATACCTACAAAAATAGTTACCGTATGACTTTACATTCCCCATATGTCTACTTCATGTTTGGATCATTTTGGGAATGACATTTTATTTTTTGGGGATTTACAAGGCTTAGAGGTTTAGAAGCAAATCTTGAAATTTTTCAGAAATTTTCAAAAACCCACTTTTCAAGGACCAGTTCAGATCTGAAGTCACTTTGTGAGGCTTACATAATAGAAACCACCCAAATCTGACTCCATTCTAGAAACTAAACCCCTCAAGGTATTCAAAACTGATTTTACAAACTTTGTTAACCCTTTAGGTGTTCCACAAGAATTAATGGAAAATAGAGATACAATTTCCAAATTTCACTTTTTTGGCAGATTTTCCATTTTAATATTTTTTTCCTAGTTACAAATCAAGGGTTAACAGCCAAACAAAACTCAATATTTATGGCTCCGATTCTGTCGTTTACAGAAACACCCGATATGTGGTCGTAAACCGCTGTACGGGCACACCAATTTTTTTTTAAACTTTATTTGGGGAAAATGACGTTTTTGTTTATTTTTACTTGAAACTTAATTTTTTTTGGGGGGGGGACACTATTTTTTCAACTTTTTTTTGCACTTTATTTTTTGTCCCACTTTGGGACTTCAACTTTTGGGGGTCTAATCCTTTACAATGCATTCCAATACTTCTGTATTGGAATGCATTGGCTGTATGAGTAATACAGTGAGCATTACTCATACAGCTTCCGGCCTGTGAGATCCAGGGGGCTGGCTCTCACAGGCTCGTCACCGGAAGGCATCGCGCTGCTTCCATGCCATCGGGTCCCCCCTACAGCCCCACGGGGACCCGATGGCACCTGCGCCCGCCGCACCAGGTAAAAGCCGCAAACCGCAGGTCTGAATTGACCTGTGGTTTGCGGCGATTGTCGACACAAGGGGGGGGGGACATTTAGCCAAGGTGCCTGCTCAATGATTTGAGCAGGCACCTTGTTCCAATTACCGCCCGGCGGTGATCGGAAATACACAGGATGTCCCTAAGTACCGGGACATATGGGCGTACCGGTACGCCCTGTGTCCGGAAGAGGTTAAGAGTCTCAGTGCAGCAATCCAAAGTGTACAGCTCCCTGGGAAACTGCAATATGCAAAATAACCAGGGGACACCCCTTTGTTTGGTTTTCGTTCCCTGGAGGAATATCTGGCTTTCACTGTGTTGAAGACCCATAACTGGGGCTCCACGGTTATTTTGCATATTACCGTTTCCCAGGGAACTTTGAACTTTGGATTGCTGTGTTGAGACTCTTAAAGGAGGCTACACTGTTATTTTGTAGCTGGTCTCCCCAAGATCTGCTATTGTTTTGTTTGAGTAGTCTCCTAAACATTGCTCCCGGTTAGCCAAAATCCTACTCCACACTGATGAGGGGGCAACACCCCGAAACAGCTGTCTGTGGATTGATAACTGGCTTAGGTCTTCCAGTTACATCCTTAAGGCTTCTAAAAGAACTGGATCTTGACATAGGGACAACTTAATATGGTGGATCTGGCGATCTCTATAATGGGGACACCCCTTTACTTGGTTTTCTGGCTTTCACGGTGTTGAAGACCCATAACTGGTGCTCCATGGTTATTATGCATATTACAGTTTCCCAGGGAGATTTGCACTTTGGATTTCTGTGTTGAGACTCTTGAATAAGGGTCGGCAGTATTTTTTGTAGTTGGTCTCCCCAAGATCAGCTATTGTTTAGTCATCCATGTACTAATAGGGCAGCTATCCGACTCTAAATTTATGGTTGCTACATCCCCCTGGCAGTAATATTTAAATGGGTTTTCTGAAATTGCACCCTTGGCAGTGAGCCGACAGCCATGCCAGGTTCAATTTAATATGGGATTTAATTTTCCAGATTCTTCAAAGCAGCGTATCTAGAAATAAGAAAATCCAGTAACCACATGGGAGTATTGTTAACGTATTCCATGTACAACAGGTTGCTCAGATTATATATTAGACTGTAGCCAGCGAGATTACCTTGAGGTGGTATATATGTTCTTCTGTATCCAGATCAATGCACTTAGTTGATTTCTTCACCGACATCACAGAAAGTCCAACATCAATGCAACCGTGTAGTTTACCTTTCTCCATCTGGAAAGATATAAACCTCATTTAGAAAAAACATGCTAACATTCACCTTACTGAGCAGA
Organism: Bufo bufo; assembly: GCF_905171765.1. Classification (NCBI taxonomy): domain Eukaryota; kingdom Metazoa; phylum Chordata; class Amphibia; order Anura; family Bufonidae; genus Bufo; species Bufo bufo. The sequence continues at coordinate 447,337,567 of NC_053393.1, read as the reverse complement.
AACTTTACGTTTGTAAAACCATACAAAAGGTATGTATGGTATTCTCCAGTCTTCTGCTCTGCGCTTACATATTTTCTGGGGCTCACAATCACCCGAGCACTGTAAGGGATACGTGCTGACCACTGAGCCACTGTCTCTATACACAGAGATATATCTTTATTGAAATAATGCACTTACTTCAGTCGGACCCTTGGCATACTTCAAAATCCCTTTGTCCACATAGAAGTACCTCTAAAAAAAAACAAAAACAACACGTAGCATTATTTTTAAAGTGGACGTTATCCATTCACATATAGGATTCATGTAAATCAAAAGTTGTGTCATAATGTATGAACTGCATATCTAGCTTGTATTGATCCTGAATTACAACACGCCATGTCTCATAGCCACATTCTTCTGGTTGTCATTGGAAACAGTCACCAAGCTTGCTGACAAACAATCTCCACCTCACCCCTAAACGGATTGGCTATTGTAAGACTAGACTTCCCAAAATGCACACACTAAAGACTGCATACTTGTAAAAGCCGCCTCCTACAGCCAGAGTCACTTCTTACGTATAAATTATAAGTGGTGTCATATCTGCAGAGTCACTTATGTAAAAATCAGGGCTGTGGAGTCGGTAGATAAATGCTCCAACTCCTCAGTTTTTGGTACTCCCTACTACTCTGTATTTAAAGAGGACCTTTCATCTGGCAAAAAATTGTGAACCAAGTATCATGATCTGTAGAGCCGCTCCGTTCTCCCGTTATGTCCTCCGGTATGTTCGGTCACCTGGTTAAAGTAGGCGGAGACTTAGGTGACTTGGTTATAGTAGGTGGAGTCTGCCCTTGTTCTCCTGGGCGTCTTCTTCTCTCAGGCTGTAGCGCTGGCCAATCGCAGCGCAGAGCTCACCGCCTGGGAGGTTTTTTTCTCCAAAGCTGTGAGCTCTGCGCTGCGATTGGCCAGCGCTACAGCCTAGGAAAAGGAGACGCCCAGGAGAACAAGGGCAGACTCCGCCTACTATAACTAAGTCCCTGAACATACCGGAGGACATAACGGGAGAATGGAGCGGCGCCCAGGGATAATAGTAAGTGCAGTGAGATCCCTGGGCGCCGCTCTACAGATCATGATACTTAGTTCACAATTTTTTGCCAGATGAAAGGTCCTCTTTAATATGTGAATGTATTTTATACATTCCTTGAAGGAAAGAAAGGCAACATACAGCTGTTCCACCAAGTTCTTTTAAGCTCTTATAGCAGAGAGAGGTAGTTGGGCAGAAGCTGCTGCCTTCTCCTTTGTGTGCTGATCTTCTGCTGAAGATAGGGCAGTGGGAGGATCCAGGAAGGGGCATTTATTGTAAAACATGATTTCCCTAATAGAATCCCATAGTCATGTTTAAAGTTTAAGCTAACAATCTGAGTTTACAAGTTTTTATAGCCTTAGCTGAATGACAGCAGTTTTTCTAATGGTTTACAGCTTCAGTCTTGAACTATTGACCATCCATTCCCTTCACTTATACAAGTGTCTAGTCCTGCAAAAAACATATTTACTTAATCAGTTATCAGTGAGAGGCTAGGTTAACCATGGGCGTTGCGTTCCCTGTAACAGTGGAACACAACACAATGGAAAGTATAAGTATTGCTGCTCCTTAACTGTGCGTTGCGTGCCATATAGTGAAGCATATGAAAAGCATGCTTCTTCATGGTCACTTAACGTGTTCGTTTTGCGGTAACGTGACGCACTGCATGCATTGGCCTTTATTCTTACAGTAGAGAAGTAATTAATTATAACTTTTTGTGAATTGGGACATTTAAAACTTGCTTTTTTTTTATTCCAATTTAAATTTAGTAGGAGTCGGAGTTGGTTCATTTTTGCTGACTCAGACTCCAGGTACCCATAATTGCCTCCGACTCCGACTCCACAGCCCTGGTATAAATTATAAGTGGTGTCATATCTGCAGTCACTTCTTATGTAGGAATTATAAGTGGTGTCATATCTGCAGAGTCACTTCTTATGTAGGTTATTCTGTTTGTAAACTGTAGAATTCTAGGTAAAGTTGAACAAGTGTTTTACATCTTAATATTGATTCAACTTCAAAACACTTTGCTTTACTGAGCCTGTCCTGTTATACTGCGTCTTCTCTATTCACATTCAAGGCTGCAGTCAAAATTCTGTATTTGTCGGGACCTCAGGGATCACTGAAGCAGCTTATTGGTTTAGTGCCTCTAAACTCCATATTGTGGTTAACAGGCCCTGGCTGTTTCGTAGGTTATTTACTGATGCCCAATACATCTTTGGATGTGAATGGAGAAGAATAAAAATTATATAACTCAGAACAGAAAAGAAAAAAAGTTACTTTAAGTATACATTGATCTGCAAAACAATGTTCAAAAGGTAGAGGTATGATACAACAAAAGACAAAATATGCAGCATCTTAATGAATAAAACATCCTTTCCTAGTTTAGCTGTCAACATAAGAAAATGAGCTAGAAACTCAAAAGCGCAATACATTACGGCAGAACATTCTCTTTGATATTACCTTGGCTAATGAGCTCTGCGTGTGACTAAAGCAGCAAATTACCATAGAGAATTTAAGGGCTCCTGGATTTACTGCGGGGATTATTCTATATGAGGTCAGCATGAACGTCAAAGGAAAAAGAACAAAGACTTCAACAAATATCCGTGTAGTTCTAGTCATTACTGTAAAGAACTGTGTCATATTTCCCACTTTTCTTCCCTGCAGCTCCGGCCCTGCAGGGATTACATCATCTTCCTGGCTGCAGCAGTGACATCCCGTACACACCTCATCACCATGCAGCCAATCACTGGCCTCAGCAGCATATGGCATGTGACTGCTGAGGACAGCGATTGGTTGCAGCGGTGTCGTGGTGTGCTTCAGTCAGGAAAAGAAACCCCCGGCAGGGACTACTGGAGCGTGATGTGGAAGCAGCAACGGAAGATAGAGGCGAGTAGGAGTTTTTTTCCCCCTAACAGTTAGTACTGAAAGCAACTGCTTCCATGTATGAAGACAAACCTTGTGCCAGCCTTTCAGAGGCCATTTTCGTTTCTTAAGCAAAAATCCCTCCTTTTTTTGTGGCTCCTGCATACTGCTTGTGCTACTGCGGAGGCCTTCGACAATTTCCCAGCTATCCTGTTGAGAGTAAATAGGGGTTAATGGACTGGGCAGTCCCATGATTAAGTTTCAAAAAGCGTTTATTGGATTTTGGCATAGATAAATATGCATAGACATTAGCAAATAAAAGAATATGTTGAACAGAAACATTAACAATTCTTGGAGGAGTGCATATCACAGTGTACAAAGTTTTGTCATGTTACTAAAGACAAAGTAATTCTTAGACATGAGGAGAGAGTACCAAAATTCAGTGACATAGCTCTGGAATGCATAGGTATTAGGATCAAAGAGAAATACTATATCGCAAATCTGGAGCATGAGAGGATGCTAGCCAAGGTTCCCAGACTTTCTCGAAAGTTAGAAATGTATCAAAGACCATTATCTTATTAATCCTCTAAATAACACTTTGATAAGAAAGCAAATCAGTTCGCCATTTGAAAGCTATATGAATTCTAGCAGCTAATAATATATATTGAGAAAGTTTAAATCTGGCAAAGGTCAGCCAATGAGGTTTATCTCCCAGAATGCATAGCGGCATCGCAAGGGGATAGTTACAATCCAGGACAGAAGATATTAAGTTTGTTATTTGGACCCAGAACCGTTTGACCACAGGACATGACCACCATGTATGTAGCATGGTTCCTTCCTCATTACATCCTCTAAAACACAAAGGGGAAACCTCGGGGTATATAGTATGAAGCCTTGTTGGGACCATATAGGTTCTATGTAGCACTTTAATGGAAGTTTCCGCCAGCGTAACCTGCCATGAACCCTTCGTAAGGATTAGTGAGCGCTGGGACCATTTAGAAGTAGAGAATTCCTGATGCAAGTCTCCCTCCCAGGCTCTCATATATGCTAATTTATGACCTTCGGGGATAGAGTTCAGGGCTTCATACATTCTTGACAGGAGACCCTGCCTATATAGCGAGAAATTAATAGAACGCTCAAAGGAGGAAAATTCTACATTACGGTTGGGTATCTGAATAGACCTGAAGTAAGAAAAAACCTGGTTCATGAGGAGAAATTCTCCTACGGGAGGTGAGAATTTCTCTTTAAAATCTGAAAGGGATATTAGTTTACCTCTAACAAGGAATTTGTGAAGAGTACACAGTTGGTTAGATAACCACAAATTAAGGTTGTGACCTTGAAGGCCCGGAAGGAAAGCAGGGTTACCTACAATGCTCAGCAAAGGTGAAGGCCTAGATTGCAGAGTAAATTTAAACCTAACTGACCTCCAAAGAATCAGTGAATAATAAGTCAGAGGGGAATTATTACGAACTGCTTGAGGAATGGGTGCAGTGTTCCAGATCATGGCTTTCCAAGTGTAGGGGAGAAGGATAGAGTGTTCAAGTGGGATCCATAGAGGGTGATCCTGCGGGTTTAGGTGGGTCAAAAACCATTTGGGCCAATCTAGCTGCCTGATAGTATTTTACTAAATCAGGTACTGATAGCGCCGCCCCCCCCAATTGTGTTGTATGAGTCAGGAGTGATTCGTTTAGCCTCCAATGAAACGGAGTAGAACTAACCTGTGGAACCGTAAAATCTGAGATAACCATATCATGATCTGACCAAGAGGATACCACGTGTCTGGAATAAGACATGTATGGGAGGAGAGAGGTGGAAGACAAAATCATGTCTAAGCGGGAGTACACCTTATGGGCTGATGAATAAAAGGTATAACTTCTGTGTGCCATTGTGTTCTCTCCAGGTGTCAGCTAGGGATAGAGATTGAAAGACTCGCTGGATCTTCTTTGTCAGTGTCGCAGAGCGCAAGGTAGAAGGAGGGGAGGAACGATCTAGTACAGGATGGATAGTAAAGTTAAAGTCCCCACACCACACTAGTTTATGAAAAGTAAAGGAGTCAATCACTTTACCAACATTTTCAAAAAAGGTAATGGGATCCTCGTTAGGGGCATATGAGTTAACTAGACAAAGAGATTCATCCCTATAAGTCCCTACAATAACTACGTATCTCCCTTCCGGGTCAATGCATGTCTGGGAGACAGTGAAAGGGAAGGAGTTTTTCAGCAATGTCACTACTCCCCTACATTTTGAAGTAAATGCAGAGGAATAGAAAGTGGAGTATTGTGGGTTAAAGTATTTAGGATGAGATGTGGGAGTGAAATGAGTCTCCTGAAGGCAGACGACATCAGGCTTGTGTTTAACATATACGGAGAAAGCTGTTTTTCTCTTTCGCGGGGAGTTTAAACCCCTCACATTATGAGTGAGTACCTTACACATGATATCAGTGCAGGGTCAATATATTAATTTGAGGGTGAGGCCAGACGTCATCCGCCCCCAGGGCCAGTCACACCCCAACACCACCCCCTCCCAGAACCTTATATTGTGAATCCCCATGCCAAGTCTCCAAGAAACAAAGAACAATACAGTAAAACAGCAAATTAACATAAAAAAAACGTAAAACAAAAAGTAGAGCTAATAAGCCCAAAACAAAAAGCAATCATAAGTGGGAAAAGCGAATAGAGAGCCAGCCTATAATTGGCTAGCATTACTCTCTCACAATAACCCATAAACAGGGACAACATGAAAAACCACATTATCGAACCCCTGAATCAAAAGGGTTGGCCTCATATAATTTAGAGGGAGAGGAACAACAAGAGATCCCTATGAGACCGCAAAATGAAATACAGGACTTTGCCACTTTCCTGACAGGAAGAGTTCAAGTGATTCTTGATCTGTTCGATCCACTCGGGGTTGCAGGAACTTTGGTCCAAACTCTTGCTGGCCTTTGAGGTTTCGGAGAGGAGGATAAATGAGCTTGAGGTTCACAGGGAATCCCTGCTCGTTGCAAGACTTCTAATCCCTCCGCCGGTGAGTGGACTGTATGAAGGCGAGAGTTCAGCTGAAATGACAGGTTAAAGGGGAATCCCCACCTGTATCGAATGTGAGCTTTCTGCAGGGACTGTGTGACTGGTCTCATCTCACGGCGTCTACGAAGTGTGGAAGGTGCCAAGTCCGCATACAGATGGACCGAAGCTGGAAGTCCAGGTAACTCAGGTAAGTCCCTTGCTGCAAATAAGATTTTATCTCTCAATTCCGGATGGTGAAACTTAAGGATAATATCTCTAGGGAGATCCGGGCTACGAGGTTTCCCCAAAGCCCTGTGGACTCTATCCATCTTCAGGAGACTGAGCTCTGTCTGTGGTAGCAGGGCCTCAAACAGGGTGGTAAGGGTGGCTTGCAGATCAGTAAAAGATTCTGGGAGACCTCTGACCCTCAGGTTGCCCCTCCTGGACCTGTTCTCGAGATCTTCAAGTTTGAGCTCTAGCTCTATCAGGTGGGCATCATGGGAGGTAATGTCCTCTTTATCACGACCCAATGCATCGGACATATCGTCCATTCTTGTCTCTATATCGGAGACTCTATTTTCCAGATCTTGAATTTGGCGGGAAAATTCAGAGACGGCTTGGGATAACTCCGTTTTAAACAGGGCTGCTATATTCTTGTATAGATCGTTCTGACCTGTATTCGGAGCAGCCGTGTCCGGCGAGGGTCTGCCACCGTCTGATGATGTAGGGCTGGCGGGTTCTGAAGGAGCGTCCGCCATGACAGTCTGCCTGGTCTGTTGGAATAGCTCCGGTAAAGTTTGCGACGGGACTGGGGTGCCCGGAATTCTCGACCTCCCTTTGGTGCGGGTCATCTTCGGGGATCCCTGCATCGGTTTTGAGGCTTATTGGAGCCTAGTAAAAGGCGCTTAGAGCAGGTTAATTCGATAAGCGGAGCGGAGCTCATGGAAGCATGTCCTCCTCGTGAGTCACACGCATGCGCCCCCCAGTCCCGTGATTAAATTCAGTACATGCTGAGGTCACTATCCAATCAATGAATTACAATGTCTTAACAGAAAAACTGTATTACAAATGGAGCAACAATTGTGCGTAAAGTGATACTCCCATCAGGGTTTCTTCATTCACTGCTATGGGACTTCCAAAAATTCCGTTCTTGAGCTATGAGCGCACACCAGAAGTGGAAACTGGACCTATGGAAGATTTATGGTATCTCCTATAGATATTGATATATTAGGAAAAGCACAGATTTTGCAACGCTTGTCCTGGAGGAGAGAGAGATTATTATTTATCTCTATATCTCTCTATATCTCTCTATAGCTCTCTATCTCTCTATATATCTCTCTATCTCTCTATATATCTCTCTATCTCTCTATATATCTCTCTATCTCTCTATAGCTCTCTATCTCTCTATAGCTCTCTATCTCTCTATAGCTCTCTATCTCTCTATAGCTCTCTATCTCTCTATAGCTCTCTATCTCTCTATCTATCTATATCTCTATCTATCTATATCTCTATCTATCTATATCTCTATCTATCTATATCTCTATCTATCTATATCTCTATCTATCTATATCTCTATCTATCTATATCTCTATCTATCTATATCTCTATCTATCTATATCTCTATCTATCTATATCTCTATCTATCTATATCTCTATCTATCTATATCTCTATCTATCTATATCTCTATCTATCTATATCTCTATCTATCTATATCTCTATCTATCTATATCTCTATCTATCTATATCTCTATCTATCTATATCTCTATCTATCTATATCTCTATCTATCTATATCTCTATCTATCTATATCTCTATCTATCTATATCTATATATTTTACTATTTGTCACATACACATACACAGCTTCCAAGCATGGCTGGCCTCAGCTGTGAGGTGCCCCCAAGCAGCAGTGTCACTTGTGGACACGTCACCATTGAGACCAGTTACTGGCTGCAGTGGCGCACAAGACCCTGTCCATGCAAGAAGTTTGCATGCAGAGACCAGAAGTCCAGTGAAGACAGCCTGGGAGCCACAGAGCAGTTGTCCCTGGACAACCCCTTTAATGAACCTGAGCCTAGAGCTCTTCTCCACAGGGTCTACAACAACAGCAAATTTTGGTAAATGGTACCATTTTTATATATTCAAGAAACTGGTAGACAATAGGAAAAGACGCAGACGCACTTGTTCCAAAATAGGGAATCTATAGGGGTGAATTTATTATTCGATCAGTGCCAGAAGGTTAGCGGCAAGCTTTTTTGGCACACACCTTTTTTGGAGTATAAATTTGCAGCTTTTTGCAATTTTATGATGGTTCTGTCAATTTTGTGCATGGAGAAAGACAACATGGCTAGCTATGGTAACCAGGTGCACGCCAGATTCATTACTTCAATTTTTCTAAAAGTCACCATCTCATTTCAGCAAGTGGTAATGGAGTGCAAAAACTGGGTACCATTTCTAGAAAAAAAGGGTTAGGTTTAAAGGGGCGCTAAAGTTAACAATCTGCAACATTTAATAGGTTAGCGATAAGTACACCAATGCAGACTCAAGGAAAACGGGCTTCAATATTCCCCTCATGATAATCTCAGGCCATACAGTGTCATTAACCAGTCTACATAGGGTCCCTTTACGTCGTCCCCTGAATTAAGGAATAAATGTATATATTTTAGGTTTTGAAAAAGTGTCCAAGCTCACTGAGTCGATGTATACATGTATCTGTAAAAAAACAGAAAACGCGGGCATCATCTTTTCTTGTCTCCCTTGGCGTTAAAAGCTTTTGATTTATCAAGAGTGATGATTTGTGGATTCATTCCTTTGAGAAATGCACATTTATCAAACCCACATCACTCTGGAGAAACAACATCCAATTATTTACTACAGCGGACTGTCATATTTACAACGTGAACTATATAATTAATAAAGGATAGACAGCAGTTTTATTTTACATTACAGTGAAAGTTCTTAAGGTATCTTCAGAAAGGAAGATGATCTGCAGAACCTCTTCTAGCTCCTCAAAAATACCTTCTGCACTAAAAGGCTGATTATTTGTTGTGCAAGCTTAGAAAAACTTAGTCTGGGACTCGGGCTGAGCTGCAATATCAGACATAGCCCATAGACAAGACATTCTATCCGGGGGTGTGCTCCTTTATACGTACAGTGTGACAGTATAAAAATATTACCTGCATTGGGGACAAAGGGTCTTGTAAGTCGTGTGCCTTGTTGAACATGAATGATCTGTGGACATAAAGGCTATGTACACCCCCGGAGCAATTTTTTTAATGATTTTGTTTTACACATTTTGGGCTAAAAATAAATTTCTTCAAATGGTCTTTATTCAAAATATGAAACTGTTTGTCTAGCTGTGTGAATCGTACTTTCAGTTTCCCTGTGTGCTGGTCATCCAAAAACAGTTGGCTCTAAACTACTAAAGGCTCATAAACACTTATTTAAGACCCATTCTTATCAGTAAGATAAGAATTGATCTATAATGAGTGTTTAGGAGGTCAGAGATCAAAGGAGTCATCAGCTGAGCTCCCTGACGGAACAAAGTAACAATTCAGAGCTTTCTACTAGAAGACTGCACAGAGAAAGGGGCTCAAACTTTTAATAAAGACCAACTGAAAAAAGATTTTTAGCTCAAAAAGAGTACAATGCAATAATTTAAAAAATTTGCCCAAATGGTGTACGTAGCCTTCAATCTATCAACATCAGATTGCAGCTGATTATGCAGATGTCATGCCCATTGCTCCTAAAATGCTAGAAATTAAAATTTGCTAACCGCCACATAAAGTACTTAAGCAAAAAAAAACACTAACCATATCACACTTAATTTATGATGCGGCGCAGGCCTCCTCCTGCAGTCCATGCACCAGGCTGAAATGTACTCCAGCTCACAGTCTTTCTTGTTACTGGAGATATACCTACATGTCCAGTGTTTATAGCACATGTACTGTGCTCATGTAAATGTCCTGTTTCTGAAGGATACATAGCCACTCCTCCCCTAGCTCTCCAGAACACTCCTCCCCTAGCTCTCCTGCGCGCCAGACCACTCCTACAGCTATTCTGCGCGCCAGACCACTCCTTCTACAGCTCTCCTGCGCGCCAGACCACTCCTTCTACACTTCTCCTGCGCGCCACACCACTCCTTCTACACTTCTCCTGCGCGCCACACCACTCCTTCTACAGCTCTTCTGTGTGCCAGACAATATCTCTAAAATCTCCCATTTTGAACTAAGAACCTTTCAGAAACCACCTCCATTGCATACAAAGCAATACACCACACCAAAAACCTCTTTGCACAATGTGGCCAAATACTGTAGCATAATTACTAGACCTGCCAGGTTAGGCTAAGTTCACACTTCAGTTATTTCCATCGGTTATTGTGAGCCAAAACCTGGTGCGGGTGAAAAGCATAAAACAGGTGCAGATCTTTCCATTAAGCCTCATCTCTAAGTAGGTTTCACCACTGTTTTTGGCTCACAATAACTGTTGGAAATGAATAACCAACTAAGAACTACCTGGCTTTTAAGCAAGTGCTTATTGCATACTCTAGATTACAGTTCAGGTTATGGCTGGAAACTCAATTTTATCCAAATCCTGGATTACCAATACTTATATCAATAAACTATACATTAAAACATTGTTCAATTAATCTTCTTTACATTTTGGCAGCTAAGTGGTGGAAATAACCACAAAGCACATTTTTCCACTCTAACAGATGACATCAAAAGCTCCTCATGGAATGTGTCATATGTCTCTCCTCTAAAGTCAATAACCCACACTTCTGATGACACGTATATTCCTTCTAAGAGTCAGGAACACAACTGAAACTTTCCATATGCCATCAACAAATAAGAGAGATGAATGACATGGAAAAATATAAGCTTCTTAAAGAACTCCATCTACAGTAATTGTCTGACATGTCAAATACAAAAAGGTCATGATGCGATATTGGCCTGTGCCTAAAATGAAATATCATGGATACAGAGCAGGCCTCTACACACTAGGTTTAGGTCATGACAATGTAATGTGTATAGGAAGATCCCGGCTGCCCCCCGACATGGGATGCTGGGCAAGAGAAAGAGGGAGATAAGTCATCGCAAGAGGGTGAAGGTGTTTGGGCACCTTAACTTTTCAAAATCATTCACTTCACATGACAAGATGATTATTGGGGATTTGCTCTTTAAATGGGTGGTCTATCCAAGTTCTACTAAAACTTAGTGTTTCTAGCTATGCAACGCTTGAGCCTGTGATTGTAAGGCGAAGTTCACATCTGTCATGAAAACCTGCCAGTTTCAGTGTATGGATTCTGGCATTCTGCCAAGCAAAATACCACTGTATGCTTGTTGCATGTGCAGCAGGACACGATTTAAGGTGACACATACAGGTATTCATAAGGCTTGTAGTGAATATCCAATATAGCTCCTGTTCGTGCATCTGTGAGGATGGACTGAAGCAAGGAGGACACAGAAAGGGGCATTTTTTCAGCGGATTAACTCCAACAGTTTATATGCCCATGTATCCATGTCTGGGAGGGTTTAGAAATAAAATAAGTCTTGGGACAACCCCATTAACATATAAAACTAGACAAGCACTAAAAGGGCTCTCTGGGCTACAGATATTGATGATCTATCTTCTGATCAAGTCATCAATATCAGATCGGTGGTGGTCCAATCAGCTGTTTTGAGTTGACGCGGGACTAGAAATTGTACGGTGCTGGAGGCAGACAATATGAAAAAAATTTAAATTAACATTTACTTTGTGTCTCTTGTGCCAAAATTATTTTAGAGAAGAACATGGCGCTGTTGCTCCCAATATTCAGAATTTGCTACATTTTTCTAGCAATTTAGAGAAAACATGAAATCTAACCTCTGGCTGTCGTGGGCGAGAGGAGACTTCTTCCCCGAGACAGTGTGGATATGTTAGTAAAGCCATGCATCATAGTTCTGCCTTGTTACCTGCCTAACAGTGACCTTCTCCTGGCTTGGCTTTCTTACTGTCTGAGATTCATTTACATTAAGGACATTGATTCCTGTGAATAAGAAAATAATCCTCTGGAGAACTTGACGGAAAACAAGGAAGCAATTGGAAGCAGAGTTTGGTGTGGGCAGCCGGGAAGAAGCGAGCAACCTATCGACCCTAGAGAGGTTTTCCTGGCCTCATTTAACCTTTAGGAAGTTCTGTAAAATGAGCTGCCAGGAACTTGTGACAACCAGAGGACATACTGCTGTAATAAAACAGAACCAAGTAGACATCCAAATCAATCCCACCCTAAGGGATGCATTTTATAGCAGAAATATGCAAAACAAGTCTGAGTTGTATGCAGATTTTTGCTGTGGATTTCTACTTTGCCGCTAAAATACTGTAGATTTTCCACCCTTGTGGCCATTCAAATGCTGGCTTTATAAAATCTCTAGATAAGTATTTTAAAAAATGCACAACACACTAGCGTTTTTCTTTTCTGGCAATGAGTTCCGTCCTAGGGGCTCAATACCGGAAAAGAACTGATCAGGCATATCCCCATGCATTCTGAATGGAGAGTAATCCGTTCAGGATGCATCAGGATGTCGTCAGTTCAGTCGTTTTGACTGATCAGGCAAAAGATAAAACCGTAGCATGCTACGGTTTTATCTCTGGCGAAAAAAACTGAAGACTTGCCTGAATGCCAGATCCGGCATTTTTCCCCATAGGAATGTATTAGTGCCGGATCAGGCATTCAAAATACCGGAATGCCGGATCCGTCCTTCCTGCCTGCGCATGCGCAGACTGGTAAAAATGTGAAAAGAAAATACAAGACGGATGCGTCTGTCCGCATGACAAGCGGAGAGACGGATCCGTTCTTGCAAAGTATTTGCAAGACGGATCCGCATCCGGATCCGTCTCACAAATGCTTTGTCACATCCAAATCGGAGGATCCGGCGGGCAGTTTCGATGACGGAACTGCCCGCTGGATCACACTGCCGCAAGTGTGAAAGTAGCCTAAGGTGCTGGTATTCTGAATGGTAACTTAGAATTAGAGAACCTTTGAAGATTCGGTTCGTTTCAGGTTTGTCAAAATTTTTAAAAAATTAAGTTCGGACACAAATCGATTCTACCCGAACCAAAGTAAGAGAGAGACTAGTATGTTACTGTGGGTGTTTCGGCGATATATATGCGTTGTCTGGGGGCACTATCATTACAGAGAGCATCTAATATGCATAGTACGTGTGTGAAGTATTGTAAGCCAGACAATGCACCTCTGGGTTTCTAAGAAAGATATTCAAATTAGCTTTAAGCTAAGATGTGCTCCTTTTGATATATTTTTCTCAGAATCCCAGAGGAACATTGCCTAGCCTACAATAGTCATTCTATTGTGTCTCCTCCTCTCTATTCCAAAGCAGCAGAATCAATTCACTCATCCTTAACTTAGAATATTTTATTGGTGCCTCAAAGTATTTTTCCAGATGTTAACTACGCTGCCCTCTGACAGTGAAAACATTTAGGACATACTTGCCAACTTTTAAGAAGAGACCATGCATCTCCCCGTTGTGCAGATCACAACATCCGGTGACAAGGGGTGCAGCCAATAGCAGGCCGCGACGGTGACCTGCCCCCTTGCATCATGTGTGATGTCACCTGTGACACTAGGGGAGCAAATCACTGTCGCGGCCAGCTATTGGCTGTACCCCTATTGCCAGATGTGGTGTTCTGCACAACGGGGAGATGCTGCGGCGGCTGTGCAGAAATACGGAAGGACGCAGGAGTCAGGGAACAGTAAGTATGTTCTGTATGAGGGACTCTGGCATTTTGGGTTGGGGGGGGGGGGGGAGAGGGGGGTGTCTACCAAATCGGATAACCCCTTTACGCTAAAATTATTTTCTAAATGATATGAATATGACTTAAAGAGTTTGTGCAAGAAAGGGGAGAGTGGTAAATCTTCCCCACTTTACCAGATCTGTCAAAGAAAGAGGACTTACCTGCTTCCCAGTGCTGGCTCCCCGCTACTTCTCCCGACCTCCAATGCTCTACTGAGCTTCTATGTCAACATCTGGTATGACATCGCCGCAACCAATCACTGGATGCGGCAATGAGCGGCTTCCCTTACGTCATGACAAATTGTCACATGACGCAAGTGTATCCAGTCTCTGTCACGACCAGGGTGTGGCTGTGGCAATGTCAAACCGGATGTTGACATTGAGAGAGCCCAGACAAGCATTGCAGACCTGAAGAAAAAGGAAGCGGGGAGCCGATGCCAGAAAGCAGGTAAGTAATTTTTCCTTTACAGGCCCCCCCCCCCTCCCCCAGTAAAACTAAAAGCTGTAGAAGACAAACTGATGGCGATTATTAATAAAGAACAATGTCTTTGGTCCTACATAAGTAAAATGCAATCTAATATATAAAGCTGTGTGTATGTATGCATGTTCGCTTAAGGAATCCGCACCATCGCACTTAGGCCTCATGCACACGACCGTTGAGTGCATCCGTGGCCGTTGTGCCGCGTTCCGTTTTTTTTCGCGGACCCGTTGACTTTCAATAGGTCCGTGGAAAAATCGGAAAATGCACCGTTTTGCAGCAGAGACCGTGATCAGTGTATCCTGTCCGTCAAAAAAATATGACCTGTCCTATTTTTTTGACGGACAACGGTTCACGGACCCATTCAAGTCAATGGGTCCGTGAAAGAACACAGATGCCCAGAAGATTGGCATCCGTGTCCGTAGGTTAGTTTTTAATACAGACGGATCCGAAGATCCGTCTGCATAAAAGCTTTTTCATAGCTGAGTTTTCACTTCGTGAAAACTCAGAACCGACAGTATATTCTAACACAGAGGCGTTCCCATGGTGATGGGGACGCTTCAGGTTAGAATATACTAAAAGAACTGTGTACATGACTGCCCCCTGCTGCCTGGCAGGTGCTGCCAGGCAGCAGCCCCCCCCCCCCCCTGTAGTTAAGACATTGGTGGCCAGTGGGCCCCCCTCCCTCCCCTGTAGTTAACTTGTTGGTGGCCAATGGGCCTTCTCCCCTCCCTCCCCCTCCTAATTAAAATCTCCCCCCTATCATTGGTGGCAGCGGAGTGTACCGATCGGAGTCCCAGTTTAATCGCTGGGGCTCAGATCGGTAACCATAGCAACCAGGACGCTACTGCAGTCCCGGTTGCCATGATGGTTACTTAGCAATTTGTAGAACCATTATACTTACCTGCCTGCGAGCTGCGATGTCTGCGTCCGGCCGGGAGCTCCTCCTACTGGTAAGTGACATGACCTGTCACTTACCAGTAGGAGGAGCTCCCGGCCGGACGCAGACATCACAGCTCGCAGGCAGGTAAGTATAATGGTTCTACAAATTGCTAAGTAACCATGGCAACCGGGACTGCAGTAGCGTCCTGGTTGCCATGGTTACCGATCGGAGCCCCAGCGATTAAACTGGGACTCCGATTGGTACACTCCGCTGCCACCAATGATAGGGGGGAGATTTTAATTAGGAGGGGGAGGGAGGGGAGAAGGCCCACTGGCCACCAACGAGTTAACTACAGGGGAGAGAGGGGGGGTCCAGTGGCCACCGACGAGTTAACTACAGGGGAGGGAGGGGGGGCCCACTGGCGACCAACGAGTTAACTACAGGGGAGGGAGGAAGGGGGGCCCACTGGCCACCAATGAGTTAACTACAGGGGAGGGAGGGGGGGGGCAGGCCGCACTGGCCACCAATGTGTTAACTACAGGGGGGGGGGGGCTGCCCCCTGCTGCCTGGCAGCACCTGCCAGGCAGCAGGGGGCAGTCATGTACACAGTTCTTTTAGTATATTCTAACCTGAAGCATCCCCATCACCATGGGAACGCATCTGTGTTAGAATATACTGTCTGATTTGAGTTTCACGATGTAACTCAAATCCGACGGTATATTCTAACATAGAGGCGTTCCCATGGTGATGGGGACGCTTCAAGTTAAAATATACCATCGGATTGAAGAAAACTCCGATCCTATGGTATATTAACTCCTGACTTTACATTGAAAGTCAATGGGGGACGGATCCGTTTGAAATTGCACCATATTGTGTCAACGTCAAACGGATCCGTCCCCATTGACTTGCATTGTAATTCAGGACGGATCCGTTTGGCTCCGCACGGCCAGGCGGACACCAAAACGACTTTTTTTTCATGTCCGTGGATCCTCCAAAAATCAAGGAAGACCCACGGA
Source organism: Bufo bufo (assembly GCF_905171765.1). Classification (NCBI taxonomy): domain Eukaryota; kingdom Metazoa; phylum Chordata; class Amphibia; order Anura; family Bufonidae; genus Bufo; species Bufo bufo. The sequence continues at coordinate 447,321,478 of NC_053393.1, read as the reverse complement.
CGAAAAAACGGTCACGGATCGCAAAAAAATACGGTCGTGTGCATGAGGCCTTACAATCACAAAATTTGGCACACAGGTACATCAGGTGTCCGGGAAGGTTTTAGACCAGGTCTCTAGCACGTACAGTTCCTGAGATATTCCAAAAAAATGCATTAGCCAATAGAAGCCCATCATACACACGGTCAGAACTCCCTTATCAGCCAATAAAAACCTGGTCACATGACCCTTATCAGCCAATAGAAGCTTGCAGGTCATTAGTCTCCACATACATACAGTTTTACACCAGGTTTCTATAACAATCCAGCCATTTTTCTTCACTGCTGTAGGTCAGCTTTAAAGGGGCAGGGTGCTGTGCAGATCACAGTAAAGGGGGCAGGTAGGGTGGCCATTAAGACCACCCTCAAAAGACATATTTACGGAACTCACTGTTAAAGGGGCAGGCTGCTGTGAAGGTCAAAGTTAAGGGGGCGGGCTGCTGTGGAGGTCCCATTTTAAGGAGACTGAGCACTGGGGGGGGGGGGGGTCAGTGTTAAGGGGTGGGGGGCTGTGGAGGTCACTGTTAAGTTAGAGGGTTACTGTAGATGTCACTGTTATTGTGGATACTGTAATATCTTTTAACAACACACACAAACATTAAAGGAAATAGATGAAATATACCAGTGCGAAGCCGGGTCCTTCTGCTAGTAATAAATAAAATGTCCCCAAAGGGGTCTGTAACCTGTGATTACCTTCTAAAGGATACAAGGCCAGTTTTGATAAATGAGGCCAAGCGTGATCTGATTTTCTACTTGCAGAAATATTGTTCTGCTGCAGAAATGACTGCAATATCTCCTGCCGTAATCTGTGCCACTAGTGAAGTCGTTTTCTCAGCATCTCATGACACGGACAGAGATTGCACGCTGAAAAAGTGGCAGCTGTCATCAAGAAGCGACTGACAAGTGTGATGACTGGCTCGGTTGTTACGGTCATGAAAAAAAATTCTGCCAATAAAGAAAAATACCTATGTCACTCAGAGCAACTCCTCAAAACAGGCTCTCCTCCTTCACCGGCCGGTCACACATGCAGATATTTTTTTATGCAGTTTTTGAAGCAGTGGATTCATTAAACAGGAGAAGGTAGCACAGAACCCGTCCTAAACACCTTCTCTTCTTCACCCTTAGGGCTCATTCAGATGACTGTATGAATGGGTCCGCATCCGCTCCGCAAAACTACAGAATGGGTGCAGACCTTCATTTCAATGGGGCAGCAAAAGATGCGGACAGCACTCCATGAGCTGTCCGCATCCGTAGTTTTGTTCCGCTGCCCCGCAAAAAAAAGATAGAGCAAGTCCTAGTCCACCTTCCCCACCACAGGGGAAAAAAGCGCATGTAAAAAAACCTCTGCGTCCCCAGATTTTTACAGCTGTGTCTTCTACAGTGCAAAGCTAGATCCAGAGATCTCCCCATTCATTGCTCCAATTGATAGATTACCTTCAAGCCTGGCAGCTCAAGGGTGTGTCCTTTCTGCTGCAGCTCTTCCCCTGCGAGTGCCACAGCGTCCAACAGAACATATGGCTGGTGGCAGTTGAAGATTTAAACTGAACACGTTCGACCAGCTCAGTGAGATGGTCAAAAAAATAAAGAAAATAAACAGCAGGTGGCGCTATACATATACATTTTATTGATTAGCTCACTGGCTATACTGCAATCACAAAATATGTAGAACATGCTTCGTGACACAACCTGTATAATGGATTACTATTTAATTTCCATATTTTAAAGGGGATGTCCAGCTTTTTGGCCTTATTTTTAGCAGTCAAGCCCAGGCTGCTGTGGTTTTTGAAAAAAATAAATAAAAAATTCATGCTTATCTGCTCCCTGCCCCTCCTTTTGGATTCCAAGACTTTTTTCAGTGGTCTTCCAGTCTCCATCCTGTAAATTTGTGGATGGGTGGGATCACATGCACCGCTGCAGGCAATGACTAGCCTCAGCGGTGACGCGTCCCTCAGCATGTTACTGCTGAAACATGGGCTAATTAGCCTCTAGGAGCGGGGGTGGGGGGAGCCTTGAACCTAGAAGCTCTGTTTGCCCACCTCTTTTCACGCCCTTCTTCTCTTGATTGACAGGGCCAGGCAGCGCTGCTCTCCTCCCGCCGTGTCTGCAGTGTAAATCTCGCGCTGTTCAGTATTCGGCGCAGGCGCAGAGAGGGAGGGACGCTCGGCAGCTGCTGGCTTCCTCACTGAGATTTACACTGCAGACACGGCCGGCGGGAGGAGAACAGCGCGGGCTAGCCCTGTCAATCAAGAGAAGAAGGGCATGAAAGAGGTGGGCAAACGGAGCCTCTAGGTCTAGGAGCAGGTTCAAGCCCCCCCCCCTGCTCCTAGGGGGTAATTAGCATATTATAAAAGTTAGTTTTTCCTCACTAAAGGCTTTAGGCAGTGAGATGGCACTAATATAGTTATGTTCAGCTGACATTAGCCCATTTTTCAGGTGACAGAAACCCTTTAAACTCCAAAAAGCTGGACATCCCCTTTAACCACTTACCGTCACGCTAACGCCGAAAGGAGTCATTTCTGCGGCGCTCCCAGGTCACACTAACGCCAATAGGCGTCATCTCGCGTGATCCGAGATTTCCTGTGAACGCGCGCACACAGGAACGGAAGGTAAGAGAGTTGATCTCCAGCCTGCCAACGGCGATCGTTCGCTGGCAGGCTGGAGATGTGTTTTTTTTAACCCCTAACAGGTATATTAGACGCTGTTTTGATAACAGCGTCTAATATACCTGCTACCTGGTCCTCTGGTGGTCCCCTTTGTTTGGATCGACCACCAGAGGACACAGGTAGCTCAGTAAAGTAGCACCAAGCACCACTACACTACACTACACCCCCCCCCCCCGTCACTTATTAACCCCTTATTAGCCCCTGATCACCCCATATAGACTCCCTGATCACCCCCCTGTCATTGATTACCCCCCTGTAAAGCTCCATTCAGACGTCCGCATGATTTTTACGGATCCACTGATAGATGGATCGGATCCGCAAAACGCATCCGGACGTCTGAATGAAGCCTTACAGGGGCGTGATCAATGACTGTGGTGATCACCCCATATAGACTCCCTGATCACCCCCCTGTCATTGATTACCCCCCTGTAAAGCTCCATTCAGATGTCCGCATGATTTTTACGGATCCACTGATAGATGGATCGGATCCGCAAAACGCATCCGGACGTCTGAATGAAGCCTTACAAGGGCGTGATCAATGACTGTGGTGATCACCCCATATAGACTCCCTGATCACCCCCCTGTCATTGATTACCCCCCGTCATTGATCAACCCCCTGTAAAGCTCCATTCAGATGTCCGCATGATTTTTACGGATCCACTGATAGATGGATCGGATCCGCAAAACGCATCCGGACGTCTGAATGAAGCCTTACAGGGGCATGATCAATGACTGTGGTGATCACCCCATATAGACTCCCTGATCACCCCCCTGTAAAGCTCCATTCAGATGTCCGCATGATTTTTACGGATGCACTGATAGATGGATCGGATCCGCAAAACGCATCCGGACGTCTGAATGAAGCCTTACAGGGGCGTGATCAATGACTCTGGTGATCACCCCATATAGACTCCCTGATCACCCCCCTGTCATTGATTACCCCCCTGTAAAGCTCCATTCAGATGTCCGCATGATTTTTACGGATGCACTGATAGATGGATCGGATCCGCAAAACGCATCCGGACGTCTGAATGAAGCCTTACAGGGGCATGATCAATGACTGTGGTGATCACCCCATATAGACTCCCTGATCACCCCCCTGTCATTGATCACCCCCCCTGTCATTGATCACCCCCCCTGTCATTGATCACCCCCCTGTAAGGCTCCATTCAGACATTTTTTTGGCCCAAGTTAGCGGAATTATTATTTTTTTTTTCTTACAAAGTCTCATATTCCACTAACTTGTGTCAAAAAATAAAATCTCACATGAACTCACCATACCCCTCACGGAAACCAAAGGCGTAAAATTTTTTAGACATTTATATTCCAGACTTCTTCTCACGCTTTAGGGCCCCTAGAATGCCAGGGCAGTATAAATACCCCACATGTGACCCCATTTCGGAAAGAAGACACCCCCAGGTATTCCGTGAGGGGCATATTGAGTCCATGAAAGATTTAAATTTTTGTCCCAAGTTAGCGGAACGGGAGACTTAGTGAGAAAAAAAATAAAAATATCAATTTCCGCTAACTTGTGCCAAAAAAAAATAATTTCTATGAACTCGCCATGCCCCTCATTGAATACCTTGGGGTGTCTTCTTTCCAAAATGGGGTCACATGTGGGGTATTTATACTGCCCTGGCATTCTAGGGGCCCCAAAGCGTGAGAAGAAGTCTGGTATCCATATGTCTAAAAATGCCCTCCTAAAAGGAATTTGGGCACCTTTGCGCATCTAGGCTTCAAAAAAGTGTCACACATCTGGTATCGCCGTACTCAGGAGAAGTTGGGGAATGTGTTTTGGGGTGTCATTTTACATATACCCATGCTGGGTGAGAGAAATATCTTGGTCAAATGCCAACTTTGTATAAAAAAAAATGGGAAAAGTTGTCTTTTGCCAAGATATTTCTCTCACCCAGCAAGGGTATATGTAAAATGACACCCCAAAACACATTCCCCAACTTCTCCTGAATACGGCGATACCACATGTGTGACACTTTTTTGCAGCCTAGGTGGGCAAAGGGGCCCATATTCCAAAGAGCACCTTTAGGATTTCACAGGTCATTTACCTACTTACCACACATTAGGGCCCCTGGAAAATGCCAGGGCAGTATAACTACCCCACAAGTGACCCCATTTTGGAAAGAAGACACCCTAAGGTATTCCGTGAGGGGCATGGCGAGTTCCTAGAATTTTTTATTTTTTGTCCCAAGTTAGTGGAAAATGCTGATTTTTATTTTTTTTTTTTTTTCATACAAAGTCTCATATTCCACTAACTTGTGACAAAAAATAAAACCTTCCATGAACTCACTATGCCCATCAACGAATACCTTGGGGTCTCTTCTTTCCAAAATGGGGTCACTTGTGGGGTAGTTATACTGCCCTGGCATTCTAGGGGCCCAAATGTGTGGTAAGGAGTTTGAAATCAAATTCTGTAAAAAATGACCTGTGAAATCCGAAAGGTGCTCTTTGGAATATGGGCCCCTTTGCCCACCTAGGCTGCAAAAAAGTGTCACACATCTGGTATTCCCGTACTCAGGAGAAGGTGGGGAATGTGTTTTGGGGTGTCATTTTACATATACCCCTGCTGGGTGAGAGAAATATCTTGGCAAAAGACAACTTTTCCCATTTTTTTATACAAAGTTGGCATTTGACCAAGATATTTATCTCACCCAGCATGGGTATATGTAAAAAGACACCCCAAAACACATTCCTCAACTTCTCCTGAGTACGGCGATACCAGATGTGTGACACTTTTTTGCAGCCTAGGTGGGCAAAGAGGCCCATATTCCAAAGAGCACCTTTCGGATTTCACAGGTCATTTTTTACAGAATTTGATTTCAAACTCCTTACCACACATTCGGGCCCCTAGAATGCCAGGGCAGTATAACTACCCCACAAGTGACCCCATTTTGGAAAGAAGAGACCCCAAGGTATTCGCTGATGGGCATAGTGAGTTCATGGAAGTTTTTATTTTTGTCACAAGTTACTGGAATATGAGACTTTGTATGAAAAAAATAAAAAATAAAATAATCATCATTTTCCACTAACTTGTGACAAAAAATAAAAAGTTCTATGAACTCACTATGCCCATCAGCGAATACCTTAGGGTGTGTACTTTCCGAAATGGGGTCATTTGTGGGGTGTTTGTACTGTCTGGGCATTGTAGAACCTCAGGAAACATGACAGGTGCTCAGAAAGTCAGAGCTGCTTCAAAAAGCGGAAATTCACATTTTTGTACCATAGTTTGTAAACGCTATAACTTTTACCCAAACCATTTTTTTTTTACCCAAACATTTTTTTTTTATCAAAGACATGTAGAACTATAAATTTAGAACAAAATTTCTATATGGATCTCGTTTTTTTTGCAAAATTTTACAACTGAAAGTGAAAAATGTCATTTTTTTGCAAAAAAAATCGTTAAATTTCGATTAATAACAAAAAAAGTAAAAATGTCAGCAGCAATGAAATACCACCAAATGAAAGCTCTATTAGTGAGAAGAAAAGGAGGTAAAATTCATTTGGGTGGTAAGTTGCATGACCGAGCAATAAACGGTGAAAGTAGTGTAGTGCAGAATTGTAAAAAAGGGCCTGGTCTTTAGGGGGGTATAAACCTGTGGTCCTTAAGTGGTTAAAATGTATTACCAATCTCGTATGCTAAGGCGCTATGATAGAGGTCATTCCAACTAGGGATGAGCGAACCTGAATTTTTACAGGCTCGGGTTGTGTGGAAATTCCATTATGGATTCCCTTATAACGGAATATAGGGGAATTCAATGACTGAATGCAAAACGGAAAACTTTAAGAGGCATTCCGTTTTGATCCGTTATAATAGGATTCTATTGCCAAGAATAACGGATCCGTCTGGTTTCAGTTATGCAGGACAAAAAAATGAAGTTCTGCATAACGGAAACCAGACGGATCAGTTATGCTTGGCAATGGAATCCTATTAGAACGGATCAAAACGGAATGCCTCTTAGGTTACTTTCACACTAGCGTTTTTGCTGGATCCGGCAGGGTTCAGCAAAAACGCTTCCGTTACTGATAATACAACCGTCTGCATCCGTTATGAACAGATCCGGTTGTATTATCTTTAACATACCCAAGACGGATCCGTCATGAACTCCATTGAAAATCAATGGGGGATGGATCAGTTCTCTATTGTGTCCGAGAAAACGGATGCGTCCCCCTTGACTTGGATTGTGTGTCATGCCGGATCAGTCTTGCTCCGCATCTCAGGACGGAAAGCAAACTGCAGCATGCTGTGGTTTGCTCTCCGGTATGAGAACGGCACGGAATGCATTTTGGAGCGTTCCGATCTGTTCAGTTACGTTTGGTCCCCATTGACAATGAATGGGGACAAAGCGAAAGCGTTTTTTTCCAGTATTGAGACCCTATGACTGATCTCAATACCGTAAAATTGAAACGCTAGTGTGAAAGTAGCCTTAAAGGCTTCCGTTTTTGCATTCCGTCTACGAGTTCAGTTATATTCCGTTATAACGGACTCCATAACGAGTTTCTACACCACCCGACCCTGTAAAGTTCGGGTTCCCTCATCCCTAATTCCAACACATTGTGTGCTCTGACATATGCAGGTAGATCTGTGTCCTTCCCAACTCCCCCATGCCCACTGACTGTATGGGGGTTTCCCAGTCACCGATCATTTCTCTGGAAAGCCTTTTGACGCAATCAAAGGGGGTGATACCCCACTGACCATGTTGCGGTAAATATTGACTGCAGCAATCAATAGGTTAAATGGCCAGGATGAAAGTCATATGGACGACTGTTTAATTCTCTCATTCCCTCTCTCTCAAAGTAATAAAACAGTAAGTGATTTAATATAGATAAATTTAGCAATAAGCTACACAACCCAAAGTCTTTGTGAAACATTATGCAAATCCGATGAGAATGTAAATGGTATCATTTGCTTTAATTACATTTGCCAAGCAGTGAATGCCGTCACCTGATGGCGGCAGATGACTTCTCACGAGCCGACCTGCTCATCGGAAACCCCTCCCCAGACTGGAGTAACATAGCAGAGGTGACGGCTGAACATTACATGTTGAGGAGCCAGCTCAGGCCTGTTTCACGCTTGCGTTTCAGCTTCCGGTTTTGAGATTCGGCAGAGGATCTCTAAACTGGACCAAAACAGTTCTGTTTGATGTTAGCACATCCGGAGGCATCCTTCCCATTAGGTCGCTTTCACACGACCGTATATTTTTTTGTGCAAATCATGGATACTGGCTGTGTGTGTTCCGCAGTTTGCGGACCGCACGTGGCCGCAACTATAATAGAAAATGCCTAGTCTTCTCCATGATTGCGGACAACGTTAGGACACGCTCTATCTTTTTTGTGGGGCCGCATACGGAACCACAGATGTGGACAGAACACCGTGTGCTGTCCGCATCTTTTGCAGCCCCACTGAAATGAACGGCTCTGCACTCGTTCCACAAAATTGCGGAACAGATGCGGACTCCTTCATACAGCGGACTGAATGAGCCCTCAGGATGTGGTATTGTTACATTAAAATGGAACAAACCGGATCCAGCACTAAAATCATTGTACATCAATGGGCGACGGATCTGGCATCATTGACTTAAATTGATTTTGCTACCGAATACAGTTTGTTCAGTTTTGTGGACCAGACACTATACTGCAGCTTGCAGCGGTTTTGTGTCCGGTCAAAAAACATAACAAAACGGAACGTAATACATCCGGATCAGTTTTGTCCCCATTGACAATGAATGGGGACAAAATGGAATAGTTTGGGCCTGGTTTTGGAGGTCCTCTGCCAGATCTCAAAACCGGAATACCACAATAGAAGTGTGAAACAATGACAGGTTAGACAATCGCAGTCTACCGTACATTCTTGTCTTGTGCAGTCAGACTGTTAAGCTGGTCATACACATTATGTTGGTCGATCCCACAGAGTTCGTTGTGAGTGGTTAAACAAATGTCTATGGGAGTCTCCCTCAATGGAAGATGATGGGGATAGAAGAAACGATAAGATTGGATCTCAACTGACCAGTCCTTTTGTTCTCCAGACAGGCCTCTGCCTGAGGAGTCCGTCAGCAGCTTCCTTCCCCTCTTCTTACTGAGAACACATTCTTACCACAGGCATGTGTAATGAGTGGACCGAGAGGGATAGCGGCCAGCCTTTAACAAGTTGGCCCAGAAAGGACATTCATCACCTGAAGTAGATCCATAGGGTAGGTGATGTGTCTAATTGGCAGAGGCCCCACTGATAGGACCCCCACACTTACTAGAATGAGGTTCTCTCTGGTTCCTTCTCACTACATACCCAGGGTGAGTTTGAATGAAGTGGTGGTCATAAATACGCACTGGCAAACCATCAGTGTCTATAGGGGTGGTGGAAACCATGCTCTCAGCCTCCATCAACCCAAGGACATGAGTGGGTCAGGAGGGCATATGGAGGACCACCGCTTCCTTCAAACTCCTCCTCACTGCGGCTGTGTAGCGAGGTGGAACAGGGTGCTTGAAGTCAATGTTCTAGTGATTGATGAGGATCCCAGGGGTGGTTTATCCTGTGGATTGGTGATACACGTTCTCTGTGGGATAATACTTTTACATTCTAGTAGTTCTGTAAAAAAAAAACAAAAAAAACACAACAACATTCACATCAGATTGCAGCCAGCCAACTTTCTGATAAACATACTTGCTCAAGTCATCTCAGATGTTTATTTCAACCAATGGCAGTGGCTGATCTTAGGCCTCATTCACAATGCTGTGAAAATCTGACAGAATTTTTTTTTATTGCCAAAATCCCCAGAACTCACTGTTACAATGCTATTAAATTTCTTTATTTCACAGCATATACCAGGATGTGTTTTGGCCCGTCCCAAGCCTTTCTGAACCGTTATTAGCTATTGAAAAAAGCTTGGGACTGGCCAAAACACGTCCTGATACATCCTATGAAATAAAGAAAATTAATAGCATCATAATTAAAAAAATTTAACCACCGTCACACAGCTGTTTCCAGAACCATTGCAGTCTATAGGGCTCTTCACATGGCCATTTTTTTTTTTCAACAGCCAGTAAATATATCAGCTGTCAAAAACCCTTTCAGGGTTTAAAATAAAAATAAAAAAATACTTACCTCTACCCCCTAGCTCACGCCGGGACACTTGCTCCTCACTGGATGCAGCAGGACCTGTGCTCCCAGCATGATGTCACATGATCACAATGAGAGAGTCGGGTCCTGCTGTCTTCCATGAAGAGTGAGTGTACCTGTGAGTGCAAGTGGCTAAGGTGGGTGGGTATGTATGTATGTATGTATGTATGTATGTATGTATGTATGTATGTATGTATGTATGTATATATATATATATATATATATATATATATATATATAAAAATATATATAAAAATATATATATATAAATATATAAATAAACTTAGGGCATATATGCTTCCACGGGCACATATGCTATTGAGGGCACTATGGGGGCATACATGCTAAAGGAGGCACTATAGGAGGCCATTTAAATTAATGGGGGCACTATTGGGGCCATTTACAATAATACTGGGGCACTATTGAAACTCAACAAATTTCAAAAGCTGTTTTTAACGTTCATTAAAAACTGATACAAAACGGCCATTAAAAACGGATATACAGCCAGAAAATGGATGCACACACTGATGCAAAATGGCCAGTGAAAATATCATGACACCTGGCTCTGCCAATCAAAGTGCAGAGGGCGCGCCAGTTGCAGAGTGTGCAAAGCCTTTTAGGTGCTCCTAGAGGCTTATCTGCATATACTAAAACATAATTTTTCTCAGCAGTGAGGGCACATACGAACATGGGACCACAGATGTCTTCAGCTGCCAAGTGCACATGCAGAAGATCAGCCAGTTTCATAGGTACAGATGCCCTTTAAAAGGGGTTTTTTCTATGAGAGAAAGTGATGGCGTATCACTCTTAATAGGTGGGGTCCGACTACCAGGATCCCAGCATATCCAGAAAATATTGAGGCTGCAGCAATGGTTGAGCACAAGGCAACACCCCACTACCCCCTTCAAGGGCATCAGCACAGCAAGCACCATCCAAGTGAGCAAAATTATAATAAAACAAGTAATCAGGTAACGGTGGAATCAATGACATCATGAGACAGTGAAGATTTATTTCTGTAAGCCGTAATACTACCTATAGAAATTTATTTGATAGACAGAATAAATGCCCTGTAACGGCTGGGGATAGACAATGTGATTTTCTGAAGTATAATATGTGCAGCAACATTACTGACATTCTGCTCATACTATACATGCTAGGGAATAGATTTCACATGGGAACCAGTGGAATTCCAGAAGTTTAGAGGATGCAGAAAAGAGACATGATCTCTGCCCTCCTGTAAGTAGATTGCTGGTAAAAGTCATGTAATGGTTTCAAGTGATCTGTATATAGTAGGGATGTCCCGATACCATTTTTTTTTAAGACAGAGTACGAGTACCAATACTTTTATTTAAGTACTCACCGATACCAATTATCGATACCAATTATAACAGTTTTATGTAGTTTTGCAACAGCTGGAGGCACACTGGTTTGGAAACACTGGCTTATAAGGAGGGGAATGGGCATATGAAGGGAGAGAATGGGCATATGCCATTGTTTCCCAACCAGCGTGCCTCCAGCTGTTGCAAAACTAGAACTCCCAGCATGCCCGGACAGCCTTTGGGTGTGCGGGCATGCTGGGAGGTGTAGTTTTGCAACAGCGCTGGAGGCACACTGGTTGGGGATCACTATTATATGCCCCCCCCCCCACACACACACCTTTTTTCATTATTCACTTTTTGTCTGTCTGTTTCTAAAAAGAAATTGAGAGAAACTAACTGAATTTCTTCTCCATTTCATGCACCACCATACCCACCTGGCCTGCTGCAATCCTTCCCATGCAGATGACTAGAGTACTGGGAGGAAGTGGCTTTAACTTCATCCCAGTGCTAGGCAACCGCATGGGACAAAAAACACCGCCGCCCAGAAGTCCCGCCCCCACGCCGATCAGCTGGGACACGCTGCCGTCCCCACGCTGATCGGCTTGGAGCACCTCCGCCGCCCAGAAGAGAAGATAAGGCCACGTCGCCGCCCTGAAGAAGATGGGACACTCCGCCGATCTGGGCCATGAGGTATCGGCGACATTTGCATGAGTACAAGTACTCGTGAAATTGTCCAGTATCGGCCCAGATACCGATACTGGTATTGAGACATCCCTAGTATATAGGGTAATTCATGATATATAAACTGAGCACGGATGGCAAAAAATAAGTGTAATGTACAAAATTAACAAAAAAAGAAACGTAAAAAAAAAAAAAGGAGAGTTATTCCCCCAGTGCACTTGTCTCGGAGAGTCTACAAGTCAGTATTAAAGATCTGGAAATACAGATTTTGTTGTATATTAAGCCAAACATGAGAAGTATTACTAGTCCTCAGGTGTACACTCCACCTTTACCCACCTACATGAACACAGTGTCGAAAAGGTAAAATTTTGCTGTCGGCATCAAACCCTAAAGACCCCCTGAAGAGGTCGTCAGCATAAAAAACAAGGCATTGTGCAAATGAACAAACTTTTCAACATGTAGGCACACCGTGTGAACTGGAAGATATGCATCCTGTAGGACACAAACATTTCGCTTTAAGACAGAAATTGTATTATTTCACTTTCCACATTCTTTACTACAGTTACCCGTTCAGATATATATAGCGACAAGTCTCCACTTCTAAAAGTATTAAAACACCAAGCGATTCCTCCCACAGTCTGTACGGAATGTACAAATACATCTGAAGATGTGTTGCCTTTTAATTGGATCTCATCTCTGCTTCTATAGAAACATATTTTCTTCATACAAACTACAATACTAATTGCAACCGCGAAGATCAATGGTTTCATGGTAACTCCCAAAATATTATATTTTAGAGGATTGTATACTGGGGTTTGTTTGCATTGGCGCTGTTATTTTCATTTGTTCTGCTCAGTCAAAAAAACATTGGTGGTGTCTTATCTACCCGATGGACCTCCTTGACTACAATGGGTCCGTTGGATATTCCTCATGTCGTCATTTTACTATTATAAATGAGGAGACTGGAAATCAATATGCTGACCATTGTGGCTCCGCAGGTTCCCGACAGCCCTAAATAGCTAAACCACTGTTATACTGTGATTACCCCATCCCATAGAGATGAAATGTGTACTGTAAGATCCAGGAAGTACTTGTGCCAACAGATATGCCAAGGTTTTCACAAAAGTGTCCAAAAATGCCTAAACGACAGATGATTTGATGCATGTTGAATGTTAATTAAAAAAAATAAGAGGGGGATGCTGCATAGAGGGACACTCGGGTGTCTGGGACAAGTTGGTGACAACAAAGCTCTAAGGCTTACGACCCAAAAGGTGCAGCTGGTCACACACACACTGATGTCACAGTACAGGAACAAATTGATGGAACTGCTGTTTCCTCTCCGCTTTGGATGGCAGGGCTAGACATTATGATGCTTTCACTACCTGGCTCTGTCAATCAAAGTGCAGAGGGCCATGACAGTTGCAGAGAGAGCAGAGCCTCTAGGTGTAACAGCAACGCCCCCGTTGCTCCTAGAAGCTCATTTGCATATACTACAACTTCACTTTTTCTCAGCAATGTGGGCACATATAAACATAGGACAAACACACATGCCTTCAGCTGCCAAGTGCACATGTAACAGGTCAGTTTCATAGGTACAAAGCTGCTGACAGATGCCCTTTTAAAGCATATGTAATACACTACCTGCTTTCCTTACCCTGGGGAATAACTGTGCTACAGAAATACTGGTGTACCTCACTGCCTGCCAGCTAGTCTTGCTATGAATGGCGGACAACTTGGCTGGCTTTCACACTATTGTGTAAACTTAACAAATTCTACTCTTCCTGCAATAAGTCCTAAGAATTGGCGAACTGACCTGGCGACTTCCCAACTTTGAGGAGCAACTGCTGGTACTCCGAGATGGAGACAACATCTTCTGCGACACCCCGAGGTTCCTTTCTTCCCCCATATTAATATTCCGTTCTTGACTCAGGAAGCGTAACAGAGACTGCCGGTAATGTTCTTATACATAGGCTGGAGAACACCGGATGAACACAATTGCTTATTCATCTTCTGTTTGGGGTGCGCACATTCCTTCAGCTCCTATGGAGATAAAAGGAACAAACTAATAGAAAGTGGAAGAACTTTGTTCCTTACCTATTGTTCCAGTGCATAAAATGTCCTTACAAATACAATAAAGCAATGCTTAGATCACAGGGCCGCTCTTAACATGCATGGCTCTAAACAATCGTTATGGATGGACTCTTATTTTCACAGTATGTTGCCAAATACTGGAGCAGCCAGGCAATGGATGATGCCCTGTGCGTCTGTTGGTGCCCACTCTCCGCCCCATATTTTGTCATACAGTGTATAAATCATTTTACTAAACATTGTTATATTTTAGCCAAAGACAACTTCAATATCGTAGTAAAATAATGACAGAAAAATGGGATTTGCTCACCACTCCTGTCATAAACTTGTAGCATCCGGACCTGAGTGCACGGAGAATTCCTGAACCGGAGAGAAGCACTGACATGGAATTTGTTCTGACCAGTGGGTGAGAACCCGCTGTCCCATAATATCTGAGCACACCCCTTGCTCTTCACACAATACCTCTGATGGAGAGCAGAGACTTTCCCAAGGGGTGTACCAGGTGCTACCTCAGAGGGGAATTGGAACACAAGGGAATCGGGACCCGAGTGTGAACCCACTGGACTGATCTCCAGGTGACAATACACCCAGTGGATGATGGGAGGCCAGAGGTTGATCAGACGGAAGCATAGTCAGGGTACGAAGGCTGAAGTCAGGGCAGGCGGCAATAAGGCAAAGTCCGTAAAACATAATCCAAAGTCCGGTACACAGAATGACAAGAAACAGCAGAACACTTTAGCTCAAAACAGCAATTTTTACTAGCTAGGAAGCCAACTGCTCACGCCCCTCCCAGTTGAAGGAGGCACCGTTAAATACACATTGCAGACCAGCCATAGGATGGGGAAGAACGGTTCGGGTGCAGGCTGCCTCACAAAAGGAGGAGACACAAACCTGTGTACGCCTTAAACATTACAGGACTCTGAGCTGGAACGCAAGCTCCGCTCAGAGCTGGAAGGAGAATGCCAGAGACTATATAGCTGCAACCGTATTAGCAAGGAATGAAGCGCCTGCACGGGCGTATACAACAGTTCAGCTACCCGCACTTGTCAGCATGGCATGCAGCAGGAGGAGGAAGTGAAGGAGCCCAATGAAAGTGCTGGCATGTAGGGGCAGCAGCGCAGCCACAGAGCGCTGGGCTAACAGAAATACAATGAAGAAAAAAAAAAAAATGAGCGTTTCAAACACAGTAAGACTTTATTTCTTAAAGAGTGCTGGAGAAATCGCTTTTTTTGGACATTGTAACTTCAATACCAAGGCTAAGTAGCAGGGCCAAGCAATGCAAGTAAATACCACCATACAGTGCTCAAAAAATAGCTGCTGGCACCCTATTCTACTCTGGCCCTGCAGTGCTGCTTATGTTATTAAATATAAATACACAATTCCGCCAGGGTTTGATTTGAGATCTTTACATCACGGTATTCACTGTGCGCTAAAAATGACAAAAACATCCTTATTCTGGGGCACAATATGAACACAGGGATACCAAACTTGTTGTTTTACTACTTAAAAAATAAAAACCTTTGAAAAATAAAAAAAATTTTTTGTCGCCATTTTCTGACAGCCATAACTTTTCATATTTTGATCTAGAGAGAGCTGTATGAGGGCTTGTTTTTTTGCGGAACGATCTGAAGTTTCTATTGGTATCATTTTTTTGGGAGGGGGACTAAAAAATGGCAAATTGTATTTACATTATTTTTTTCCCGTTATGGCCTTCCCCATACAGGAATTCTTTTAAAATATTTTAGCAGTTCAGACATTTTTGGAAGCGGTAATACCGGATATGTTTATTTTATTGGTATATATTTTTATATGTAAAATTTGGGAAAGAAGAATTACATTAACTTTTAATATCTTAATGTTTATATTATTTTTTTTACTTTTACAGTAATAACTATTAGCCCCCTTAGGGGGCTAGAACCTTGGATCCTTTGCTCACCTTAGAGATCTATAAGGCTGGGTTCAGACCTGAGCGTATTTGATATGCGCGTTTAAGTCGTGCGTTTTTATGCACGTTTTTTGCCATAGTAAACGCGCGTTTGACGCGCGTTTGTGTGATTGACTGCAGTGTCCTATGGCCACAAACGCGCGTCAAAACGCCCCAAAGAAGCTCAAGAACTTGTTTGAGCGTAGGGCGTTTTTCAGCGCGTTCAAACGCGCTGTAAAACGCTCAAGTGAGAACCAGGGCCATAGGGAAGCATTGGCTTTCATGTGTTGAGCGTTTTACAGCGCGTTTGAACGCGCTGTAAAACGCTCAAGTGTGAACCCAGCCTTAGGGCTAATAGCATTTTGATGCACTCCTTGCTGAGCTGTGCTTTGTGCACAGCGCAGCAGGGAGCTTACCATGGCAGCCTAGTAAGCTTCAGCAGTGTCCAGGCTGCCATGGTAACCAATTAGAGCCCCGAGATTTAACTGCGGGGGATCAGATCGGAAGGCAGGGGGAGCCGCACCACTCTGTCTTGCCTCGATCAGTGTTGATCATGGCATCTGAGGGGTTAAACGACAGGGTTCAGCGCTTTTGGCATTCCCAGTCATTGCAGCCAGGTGTCTGCTGTATGAAACAGCCAGCACCTGCCGAGTATGGAGCGGGCTCACTGCAGCAGCCAGCTCCATACGAGCCCTCAATCACTGATGGTTGAAGGGGTTAAGCCATTGACGTTACATATTAGGGTAGATTCACCAAAGCAATGCACATTAAAGACTGCAGCCCCTGAACATGGATGAAATAGAAATAACAGAGAACAGCATGGCCCAGCATCCCTATAAATTAGCTTAGCCTCTAATAAAGCCAGTGACGACACGCAGGTTATTTAAAGATCCACATGCCTAAGGTTGCCTGAAGGAAAAAAAAAAACCACATAAGTAGAACAACTATAAATAGTAGAAGCCTGGGGAAATATTAATAGAAATTTCAAATGGAGAGCCAAAAGGCAGGAGATGAAGAAAAAGCCCTAGCCATGGGATTTCAGTGTGGGAACCCATTGCCATGGAGATTACACAAGGTTTGTAAAGAGAGCACATAAAAATAGAAAAGTACCTGGAAGGATGTAAAGCAAGAGCCGAGGTATGCAGACAAAGCATTACCCAGCGTACAAGGAGGGACCGGCCGGACGAGGACACCGAACATGGGCAGCACTAGACAATGAGGTGCCCTCTCATATAATAATAATGAGGACTATGACACAATAAAAACATACAGTGCCTTGCAAAAGTATTCACCCCCATTGACTGTTTGTGTTTTGTTACATTACAGCCTTATGTTCAATGTTTTGTTAATCTGAATTTTATGGGATGGATCAGAACACAATAGTGTAAGTCGGTGAAGGGAGATGAGAAAAAAAATAGATAAATAAAACTATTGTTTAGAGATAGAAAACAGAAAATTGCCATGTGCGTATGTATTCGCCCCCTTTGTTAGGAACCCATAAAAAGCTCTGGCGCAACCAATTACCTTCAGAAGTCACATAATTAGTGAAATGATGTCCACCTGTGTGCAATCTAAGTGTCACATGATCTGTCATTACATATACACACCTTTTTGTGTATATGGCCCCAGAGGCTGCAACACCTAAGGGTAATTTCACACGTGCGGCAGAGGATTCCGGCAGGCAGTTCCCATCGCCGAAACTGCCTGCCTGATCCGTCAAAACGCATACAAACTAATGGCATTTGTGGATTAGGATCCTGATCCATATGACAAATGCATTGAAATGCCAGATCAGTCTCTCCGATGTCATTCGGAAAAACAGATCCGGCATTTATTTATTTTTCACATTATTTTGCGGTCTGACCATGCGCAGACCGTAATGCCGGATCCGTTTTGCTGGAACCCTCTGGGCCGGATCAGGCATTAATGCATTTCAATGGGAAAAAATGCTGCATGCTGCATCCGGCATTCCGGCAAGTGTTCGGGAACTTTGGACGGAGATGAAACCGCAGCATGCTGCGGTATGATCTCCGAACTGAAAAGTCAAACAGACTGAACTGAAGACATCCTGAACGGAATGCTCTTCATTCAGAATGTATTAGGATAAAACGGATCAGTTCTTTTCCGGTATTGAGCCCCTGTGACGGAACTCAATACCGGAAAAGAAAAATGCTAGTGTGAAAGTAGCCTAAGCAAGAGGCATCACTAACTAAACACTGCCATGAAGACCAAGGAACTCTCCAAACAAGTAAGGGACAATGTTGCTGAGAAGTACAAGTCAGGCTTAGGTTATAAAAAAAAATATCCAAATCTTTGATGATCCCCAGGAGCACCATCAAATCTATCATAACCAAATGGAAAAAAACGTGGCACAACAGCAAACCTGCCAAGAGACGGCTGCCCACCAAAACTCACGGACCGGGCAAGGAGGGCATTAATCAGAGAGGCAGCACAGAGACCTAAGGTAACCCTGGAGGAGCTGCAGAGTTCCATAGCAGAGACTGGAGTATCTGTACATAGGACGACAATAAGCCGTACGCTCCATAGAGTTTAGCTTTATGGCAGAGTGGCCAGAAGAAAGCCATTACTTTCAGCTAAAAATAAAAAGGCACGTTGTGAGTTTGCGAAAAGGCATGTGGGAGACTCCCAAAATGTATGGAGGAAGGTGCTCTGGTCTGATGAGACTAAAATTGAACTTTTTGGCCATCAGAGAAAACGCTATGTCTGGCACAAACCCAACACATCACCTGACCCAAAGAACACCATCCCCACAGTGAGACATGGTGGTGGCAGCATCAGGCTGTGGGGATGTTTTTCAGGACTGGGAAACTGGTCAGAGTTGAGGGAAAGATGGATGGTGCTAAATACAGGGATAGTCTTAAGCAAAACCTGTACCACTCTGTGCGTGATTTGAGGCTAGGATGGAAGTTCACCTTCCAGCAGGACAAGGACCCCAAACACACTGCTAAAGCAACACTTGTAAATGTGTTGGAATGGACTAGTCAAAGCCCAGATCTCAATCCAATAGAAAATCTGTGGTCAGACTTAAAGATTGCTGTTCACTAGCGCAAACCATCCAATTTGAAGGAGCTGGAGCAGTTTTGCAAGGAGGAATGGGCAAAAATCCCAGTGGTAAGATGTGGCAAGATCATTGAGACTTATCTGAAGCGACTTGGAGCTGTGATTACCGCAAAGTATTGACTTTAGGGGGGTGAATAGTTATGCACATTGACTTTTTCAGTTATTTTGCTTCACTTTTGCAAGGCACAGTAGCATAACTAGAGCAATCATCATGTATTTAGATCAAAAAATCCTGCAAATATCTAAGGCTAGTTTCACACATGCGGTAAAGCTCTCTCTGCCGGAGTTCACTGTATCCAGCCTAGCCAGATACTGCGCACAGCCAGAACCCATCGACTATAATGGGTTCTGGCCACTTTCCGGCCTGCAGCGTTTTTGGTCAGATAGTAACCTGGCGCTGATGCTCGATACCAGCCGAATTCCCGCCAGATCCCATTATAGGCAAAGGGGTCTGGAGGTGCACGGCACTATCCACGAGGCCGGACACCGTAAACTCTGGGAGGCTGTTACTCTGCCGGATAGCTTTACTGCATGTGTGAAACTAGGCTACTTTCACATCTGCGTTTTTGCTGGATCCGGCAGGGTTCAGCAAATACGCTTCTGTTAGGATAATACAACCGTCTGCATCTGTTATGAACAGATCCGATTGTATTATCTGTAAAATGGCCATGACGGATCCGGCACCCATGGACTTACAGTGGTTTTAGTGCCGGATCAGTTTTCCTTTGTGTCCGAGAAAACGGATCCGGCACCATTGACTTACATTGTGTTTCACGCCGGATCAGTCTTGTTCCGCAACCCATGCAGGAAAGAAATACGCTGCTTGCAGCGTTTTTTTGTCCGGCATGGGAACGCAACCAAATGGAAGGGAATGCATTCCGTTCAGTTTTGTCCCCTATGATAATCAACAGGGACAAAACGGAGGCGTTTTTCTCTAGTATTGAGATTCTATGATGGATCTCAAAAACGGAAAGGAAAAACGCTGAAGTGAAAGTAGCCCTTAGATCAGGGATCAGCAACCTTCGGCACTCCAGCTGTAGTGAAACTACAACTCCCAGCAAGCAAACATGCTCTGCTGTGATAACAATTCCCATAGTATTGAGTAGAGCATTCTGGGAGTTGTAGTTTCAGAACATCTGGAGTGCCGGAGGTTGCTGATCCCTGCCTTAGATGATCACAATCGCTTCCCTTCAGGGTGTGCAAGCGAGTCATTAATCAAGCAGCTGTACAAGAAAAGAGAAACATGGCTGGCTTCTCCCAAACACAGTGCCGCACCAGCCGGGCTCAGGGATTTACATCCCCGGATGCGGTGGTCAAAAGTGACTGCAGCACATGAGTGGTTAAATAGAGGTAGGAAGTATCCTTGGTTACAACAATGGCGGGATGCTTGTTTCAACACCCCCTATACACACACAAAAAAAAAATAATAATATATATATTTTTTTTTAGATATATTTCAGTACATTTGATGAAACCCAATAGAACAAAAAAATAAGATACCACAACAGAAAAATATGTTCTGGCTCTCAGGATGCAGCGATTGGAGGAAACATTGCTTGTGCCTTAAAGGCAATCCGTCACCGGATTTATGCGGCACTGAGGGCAGTACAAAATGGTGACCGAGACAAGTCACCACTGATTTTCCAAAAACATCTGAAAAGATAGTAAGCGAACCTTAAAATTTAAAGGATTAGTGAGTTAAAAAAAACAAAAACAAAACAACTTTTGGTATGTCAGTTACATATCAAAGGTTTAAATCAGTGGGGGGTCTAAGTGCTGAGACCGCCACCGACTGCTAGAACGAGGAGAAAGAAGCGGTCACAGAGCGCGCTCTCTCCTCGCTGCAGGAGGGGAAACTGAAAAGGGCCCATAGTCTTTCTACGCGAGCGCTTCTCTCCCCTTGTTCTAGTGATTGTGACTGCCGAGACCCCCACCAATCAAAATCTTTGATATATCTCTATGACATCAAATGTTTTATTTAAAAGTTTAAGGCCTCTTTCACACGGGCATGACGTTTTGGTTTAGGATGCGTCCCGGGTGCATTGCGGCAAACCCGCGCGAGTAGGTACGCAATTTCAGTCAGTTTTGACAGCATTGCGTTCCGTTGTTCAGTTTCTACCGCGCGGGTGCAATGCGTTTTGCGCCCGCGTGATAAAAAACTGAATGTGGTACCCAGATTTGAACTTCTTCACTGAAGTTCAGGTTTGGGTTCAAGGTTATGTAGATGTAATTATTTTCCCTTATAACATGGTTATAAGGGAAAAATAATAGCATTCTTAACACAGAATGCTAAGTAAAATAGGGCTGGAGGGGTTAAAAAAATAATAATAATAATTTAACTCCCCTTAATCCACTTGTTCGCACAGCCCGGCTTCTCTTTTCTTCTGGACCTGGGTAAAGGACCTGTGGTGACGTCACTGCGCTCATCACATGGTCTGTCACATGATCCATCACCATGGTGATGGACCATGTGATGAGCGCAGTGACGTCACCACAGGTCAGTTTCCTCACAGATCAGCAAAGAAGAAGACAAAAGAGATGCCGGCTGCGCGAACAAGTGGATGAGGTGAGTTAATTATTATTATTTTTTTTAACCCCTCCAGCCCTATTTTACATTGTGTTAACCACCTCCGGACCGCCTAACGCAGGATCGCGTTCCGGAGGTGGCAGCGCTGCGCACAGTCACGCATATACGAGTCATCTCGCGAGACGCGAGACTTCCTGTGAACGCGCGCACACAGGCGCGCGCGCTCACAGGAACGGAAGGTAAGAGAGTTGATCTCCAGCCTGCCAGCGGCGATCGTTCGCTGGCAGGCTGGAGATGTGTTTTTTTTAACCCCTAACAGGTATATTAGACGCTGTTTTGATAACAGCGTCTAATATACCTGCTACCTGGTCCTCTGGTGGTCCCCTTTGTTTAGATCGACCACCAGAGGACACAGGTAGCTCAGTAAAGTAGCACCAAGCACCACTACACTACACTACACCCCCCCCCCCCCATCATTAATTAACCCCTTATTAGCCCCTGATCACCCCTAATCACCCCTGATCACCCCTGATCACCCCATATAGACTCCCTGATCACCCCCCTGTCATTGATTACTCCCCTGTCATTGATCAACCCCCTGTAAAGCTCCATTCAGACGTCCGCATGATTTTTACGGATCCACTGATAGATGGATCGGATCCGCAAAACGCATCCGGACGTCTGAATGAAGCCTTACAGGGGCATGATCAATGACTGTGGTGATCACCCCATATAGACTCCCTGATCACCCCCCTGTCATTGATTACCCCCCTGTCATTGATTACCCCCCTGTAAAGCTCCATTCAGATGTCCGCATGATTTTTACGGATGCACTGATACATGGATCGGATCCGCAAAACGCATCCGGTCGTCTGAATGAAGCCTTACAGGGGCATGATCAATGACTGTGGTGATCACCCCCCTGTCATTGATTACCCCCCTGTAAAGCTCCATTCAGATGTCCGCATGATTTTTACGGATGCACTGATAGATGGATCGGATCCGCAAAACGCATCCGGACGTCTGAATGAAGCCTTACAGGGGCATGATCAATGACTGTGGTGATCAC
Organism: Bufo bufo; assembly: GCF_905171765.1. Classification (NCBI taxonomy): domain Eukaryota; kingdom Metazoa; phylum Chordata; class Amphibia; order Anura; family Bufonidae; genus Bufo; species Bufo bufo. The sequence goes on along the minus strand of NC_053393.1, from coordinate 447,298,965 downwards.
CCCATATAGACTCCCTGATCACCCCCCTGTCATTGATTACCCCCCTGTCATTGATTACCCCCCTGTAAAGCTCCATTCAGATGTCCGCATGATTTTTACGGATGCACTGATAGATGGATCGGATCCGCAAAACGCATCCGGACGTCTGAATGAAGCCTTACAGGGGCATGATCAATGACTGTGGTGATCACCCCATATAGACTCCCTGATCACCCCCCTGTAAAGCTCCATTCAGATGTCCGCATGATTTTTACGGATGCACTGATACATGGATCGGATCCGCAAAACGCATCCGGTCGTCTGAATGAAGCCTTACAGGGGCATGATCAATGACTGTGGTGATCACCCCCCTGTCATTGATTACCCCCCTGTAAAGCTCCATTCAGATGTCCGCATGATTTTTACGGATGCACTGATAGATGGATCGGATCCGCAAAACGCATCCGGACGTCTGAATGAAGCCTTACAGGGGCATGATCAATGACTGTGGTGATCACCCCATATAGACTCCCTGATCACCCCCCTGTCATTGATTACCCCCCTGTCATTGATTACCCCCCTGTAAAGCTCCATTCAGATGTCCGCATGATTTTTACGGATGCACTGATAGATGGATCGGATCCGCAAAACGCATCCGGACGTCTGAATGAAGCCTTACAGGGGCGTGATCAATGACTGTGGTGATCACCCCATATAGACTCCCTGATTACCCCCCTGTCATTGATTACCCCCCCTGTAAAGCTCCATTCAGATGTCCGCATGATTTTTACGGATGCACTGATAGATGGATCGGATCCGCAAAACGCATCCGGACGTCTGAATGAAGCCTTACACGGGCGTGATCAATGACTGTGGTTATCACCCCATATAGACTCCCTGATCACCCCCCTGTCATTGATCACCCCCCTGTCATTTATCACCCCCCTGTCATTGATCACCCCCCTGTCATTGATCACCCCTCTGTAAGGCTCCATTCAGATATTTTTTTGGCCCAAGTTAGCGGAATTTTTTTTTTTTTTTCTTACAAAGTCTCATATTCCACTAACTTGTGTCAAAAAATAAAATCTCACATGAACTCACCATACCCCTCACGGAATCCAAATGCGTAAAATTTTTTAGACATTTATATTCCAGACTTCTTCTCACGCTTTAGGGCCCCTAGAATGCCAGGGCAGTATAAATACCCCACATGTGACCCCATTTCGGAAAGAAGACACCCCCAGGTATTCCGTGAGGGGCATATTGAGTCCATGAAAGATTGAAATTTTTGTCCCAAGTTAGCGGAACGGGAGACTTTGTGAGAAAAAAATTAAAAATATCAATTTCCGCTAACTTGTGCCAAAAAAAAAAAATTTCTATGAACTCGCCATGCCCCTCATTGAATACCTTGGGGTGTCTTCTTTCCAAAATGGGGTCACATGTGGGGTATTTATACTGCCCTGGCATTCTAGGGGCCCCAAAGCGTGAGAAGAAGTCTGGTATCCAAATGTCTAAAAATGCCCTCCTAAAAGGAATTTGGGCACCTTTGCGCATCTAGGCTGCAAAAAAGTGTCACACATCTGGTATCGCCGTACTCAGGAGAAGTTGGGGAATGTGTTTTGGGGTGTCATTTTACATATACCCATGCTGGGTGAGAGAAATATCTTGGTCAAATGCCAACTTTGTATAAAAAAAATGGGAAAAGTTGTCTTTTGCCAAGATATTTCTTTCACCCAGCATGGGTATATGTAAAATGACACCCCAAAACACATTCCCCAACTTCTCCTGAATACGGCGATACCACATGTGTGACACTTTTTTGCAGCCTAGGTGGGCAAAGGGGCCCATATTCCAAAGAGCACCTTTAGGATTTCACAGGTCATTTACCTACTTACCACACATTAGGGCCCCTGGAAAATGCCAGGGCAGTATAACTACCCCACAAGTGACCCCATTTTGGAAAGAAGACACCCCAAGGTATTCCGTGAGGGGCATGGCGAGTTCCTAGAATTTTTTATTTTTTGTCACAAGTTAGTGGAAAATGCTTTTTTTTTTTTTTTTTTTTTTTTTTTTATACAAAGTCTCATATTCCACTAACTTGTGACAAAAAATAAAAACTTCCATGAACTCACTATGCCCATCAGCGAATACCTTGGGGTCTCTTCTTTCCAAAATGGGCTCACTTGTGGGGTAGTTATACTGCCCTGGCATTCTAGGGGCCCAAATGTGTGGTAAGGAGTTTGAAATCAAATTCTGTAAAAAATGACCTGTGAAATCCGAAAGGTGCTCTTTTGAATATGGGCCCCTTTGCCCACCTCGGCTGCAAAAAAGTGTCACAGATCTGGTATCTCCGTAATCGGGAGAAGTTGGGGAATGTGTTTTGGGGTGTCATTTTACATATACCCATGCTGGGTGAGAGAAATATCTTGGCAAAAGACAACTTTTCCCATTTTTTTATACAAAGTTGGCATTTGACCAAGATATTTATCTCACCCAGCATGGGTATATGTAAAAAGACACCCCAAAACACATTCCTCAACTTCTCCTGAATACAGAGATACCAGATGTGTGACACTTTTTTGCAGCCTAGGTGGGCAAAGGGGCCCACATTCCAAAGAGCACCTTTCGGATTTCACAGGTCATTTACCTACTTACCACACATTTGGGCCCCTAGAATGCCAGGGCAGTATAACTACCCCACAAGTGACCCCATTTTGGAAAGAAGAGACCCCAAGGTATTCGCTGATGGGCATAGTGAGTTTATGGAAGTTTTTATTTTTTGTCACAAGTTTGTGGAATATGAGACTTTGTATGAAAAAAAAAAAAAAAAAAAAAAGCATTTTCCACTAACTTGTGACAAAAAATAAAAAATTCTAGGAACTCGCCATGCCCCTCACGGAATACCTTGGGGTGTCTTCTTTCCAAAATGGGGTCACTTGTGGGGTAGTTAAACTGCCCTGGTATTCTAGGGGCCCAAATGTGTGGTAAGGAGTTTGAAATCAAATTCAGGAAAAAATGAGGAGTGAAATCCGAAAGGTGCTCTTTGGAATATGGGCCCCTTTGCCCACCTAGGCTGCAAAAAAGTGTCACACATCTGGTATCCCCGTACTCAGGAGAAGTTGAGGAATGTGTTTTGGGGTGTCTTTTTACATATACCCCTGCTGGGTGAGATAAATATCTTGGTCAAATGACAACTTTGTATAAAAAAATGGGAAAAGTTGTCTTTTGCCAAGATATTTCTCTCACCCAGCATGGGTATATATAAAATGACACCCCAAAACACATTCCCCACCTTCTCCTGAGTACGGAGATACCAGATGTGTGACACTTTTTTGCAGCCTAGGTGGGCAAAGGGGCCCATATTCCAAAGAGCACCTTTCGGATTTCACTCCTCATTTTTTACAGAATTTGATTTCAAACTCCTTACCACACATTTGGGCCCCTAGAATGCCAGGGGCAGTAGAACTACCCCACAAGTGACCCCATTTTGGAAAGAAGAGACCCCAAGGTATTCGCTGATGGGCATAGTGAGTTCATAGAACTTTTTATTTTTTGTCACAAGGTTAGTGGAATATGAGACTTTGTAAGAAAAAAAAAAAAAAAAAAAAAAAATCATCTTTTTTCCGCTAACTTGTGACAAAAAATAAAAAGTTCTATGAACTCACTATGCCCATCAGCGAATACCTTAGGGTGTGTACTTTCAGAAATGGGGTCATTTGTGGGGGTGTATTGTACTGTCTGGGCATTATAGAACCTCAGGAAACATGACAGGTGCTCAGAAAGTCAGAGCTGCTTCAAAAAGCGGAAATTCACATTTTTGTACCATAGTTTGTAAACGCTATAACTTTTACCCCAAACCATTTTTTTTTTTACCCAAACATTTTTTTTTTATCAAAGACATGTAGAACTATAAATTTTAGAGCAAAATTTCTATATGGATGTCGTTTTTTTTGCAAAATTTTACAACTGAAAGTGAAAAATGTCATTTTTTTGCAAAAAAAATCGTTAAATTTCGATTAATAACAAAAAAGTAAAAATGTCAGCAGCAATGAAATACCACCAAATGAAAGCTCTATTAGTGAGAAGAAAAGAAGGTAAAATTCATTTGGGTGGTAAGTTGCAATGACCGAGCAATAAACGGTGAAAGTAGTGTAGGTCAGAAGTGTAAAAAGTGGCCTGGTCTTTCAGGGTGTTTAAGCACTGGGGGCTGAGGTGGTTAAGAATGCTATTATTTTCCCTTATAACCATGTTATAAGGGAAAAATAATAATGATCGGCGTCCCCATCCCGATCGTCTCCTAGCAACCGTGCGTGAAAAATCACACCGCATCTCGCACTTGCTTGCGGATCCGTAGCGATTTTCACGCAGCCCCATTCACTTCTATGGGGCCTGCGTTGCGTAAAAAACGCACAAAATAGAGCATGCCTGCGATTTTCACGCAACAAGTGATGCGTGCAAATCACCGCTCCATGTGCCACAGCCCCCTAGAAATGAATAGGTCCGGATTCATGCAAGTGCAATGCGTTCACCTCCCGCATTGCACCCGCGCGGAAAACTTGCCCGTGTGAAAGGGGCCCTAAGTCCTGCACTCTGTGCAGCATAAACCCTGGTGACCGATTGCCTTTATAGTCCCAAGCAAAATTATTATTTTTTAACCATAACTTAGCCAAAACTTTTTTTCTGTAGACTATCCTTGACATATTTGCGCGGTTGCAGCCGGATCTTATACATTATAGTTAATGGGGCGGACGCATCCTGTAGCTGCCGGCAATGCTGGTTACAGACAGCCAGCAGTTCTCCGCCAGAACAGCCTGCTGGATCTGAGAAAAACGCTAGTGTGAAACTAACCTAAAACGCAGAACTCTGCAGCTATATAGAATACAGACAAAGAAAGGACCCAGAATAGAGGTGGTCTGAAACACGTAAACAATACTTCATTTCCTGTAACAGAAAGTTTTTAAAACCGCTGAAATAAAGTTCCCCTGGTTTTGATTAGAGCTGGAAAATGAATCAGCAGAACGCACTCAGTGCACGCCACGCGGGATAGAAGCAATCTCCACTTGAAGTATAGAAGAAATCCCAGCAGTCGTGTCTTGACAATTCGTTATGATGTTTTATTGCATCAAATCAATGTGTCCTACAACCAGGACGCGTTTCGGCAAGCATGCCTTTATCACCTGTTGACAAAGGCATGCTTGCCGAAACGCGTCCTTGTTGTAGGACACATTGATTTGATGCAATAAAACATCATAACTAATTGTCAAGACACGACTGCTGGGATTTCTTCTATACTTTGATTAGAGCTGGACTTCCAAGTGTGTTTCTAGACCAAAGAAAGGTACAGTTTTAGTTAGTATGATGAACCCTACTAGGCAGTATGCCTGGTTTAATAGGGTTGATCATGCTGCAGAGACTCTAAAATGAATGGGTCAGGAATTCAGCCTGGACGCCATCCGTTCGCTACATGCATCGCATCCGGACGGAAAACTCGCTCGTGATAGCTTTAAAGTGGTTATCCAGGAATTGATGATGATCACAGTAGGGGCCCCGAGTCCCGTCACCCCCGCCGATCAGCAGGCTCCTGGCAGCTTTCCAAGCACAGTGACTTGAATGGGGCTGAGCTGCAACTAGGCCATATGACTCGGATGTATGGTGGCGTCACATGACCTTGCTCACGGGACGCCTGCCTCTTCTAAGAGCTGATCGGCGGGGGTCTGGGTCCTCGCCGATCTGATCCTGATGATCTATTCAAATTCCCCAATAACCCCTTTAAAACCTTGTTCCCGGCTTACTGTGAAGTTCCTCAATGACTTCTATACTCTCTGGCTTTTACGTGTGGTATCGTTATTTATTATCACAGAAGTAGATCTAGGACCTCGACTAGAACGGTTTCTAACAGGAAACAAGGTGGCCGTTATCGTGACAGCATTTGTCATTCTGAGGATGTGGTGCGGCCACACAAGGTCTGAGCCTACATAGTGTAAAGCAGGCCAAACAGCCTGACGCGTCACTCTGCTATTAAATCTCATTTCAAATCCACATAAAAGTTGAGCAAATTTACAGTCCTTTGCTTCGGAGAGTCATTTCTTGTCACTTTTCTCCATTCACACAGCTTACAAAATTCTGCTGGTCCACCATTAGAAAGAGAAGAGCTGATGCTAATAAGCAGCAGCTGATGGCACTGCCTGATCAGGACTGTGGACACCTCGGACATGTTAGTACAAGGACAGTACACATGCTGACAGGCAGAAACACACAGCATTATAAGTCATTCCAATGCAGTGAGACCGTGTCACAGGAGCAGTGTTCAGTCCAGGGAACGCTGCTGTCACATGGAGCTTACTTCACCGACTGAATACAAAATTGGTCTTGGGGCTCATGTACACGACCGCTGGGGGTTTCACGGTCCGCAAATTGCGGCTCCACAAAACACATAATACCGCGTGTGCATTCCGTTATTTTGCTGAACTGAAGGCCGGCCCCTAATAGAACAGTCCCTCTCCTTCTCCGTAACGTGGACAATAATAGGACATTTTCTATTTTCTTGCGGCCATACAAGCATTTTGGGTTTCTTTTGCAGACCCATTGAAATGAATGGCTCCGCATATGGACCGGAAATGGATGTGGAAAAAATAAAATAAAAATTATGTACTGTATGTGTGCGCATGAGCCCTTACGGAGCTACAGCACTTAGTCTGCCCAAGTGCTGAGTCATAGTCACAAAATTTTGCTGAAACCCTACGTCAATTAATGGCATATGGTTGCCAAATGCTATTTTTAAGAAATATGATGACCTTCCTAAGTGGGGACCCCGAATAATGACAACTTTTATGTTGTACTGGCGCTGCCCTGGACATGGTGATCTATATGGAGATAAAGAGATCACCTGGCTCTATTGTACAGCATGCCGCACCTGGGAATAGTTCCCACAGGTCAGTAAATAGGTGATGAAAAGGCTGTAGTCACCAGGGATAATGACATGTTTAATGAAAAAAGAGGCATATTTAAAAAGGCACCTACTTTATGGGCACATCCCCTATTTCTCTGTATTTCATGGCTGCAGCATCAGAGAGGGACCTATACCAAATTTTTTATTAATATATATTATATATATATATATTTATATATATATATTTATATATATATATATATATGAAAAGGGAAAGTAGCGGCGGCACTGGAAAACAAAGGCAATATGGGTGCTATGTCCAGGGATATTGCTGCTTACCCCAGATGTACAGGAACGAAGAAAGGACAGCACTCCAAGTAAAAATGTACTGGTCTTTAATCACCCATCTGCATGGGTGATTAAAGACCAGTACATTTTTACTTGGAGTGCTGTCCTTTCTTCGTTCCTGTACATCTGGGGTAAGCAGCAATATCCCTGGACATAGCACCCATATTGCTTGTTTCCAGTGCCGCCGCTTACTTTTTATATAAATAATTAAATAATTAAATAATAGATATTTATATATATCTATCTATATACACACACACACACACATATACATACAACACTTATACTGGAGCAACAAAAACCTCCTGATGGTGGAGAACTGAGATCAGCTTCTATGGGCACTATATGTAGGTTGCAGTGGTCACACGTGGTCTTTCAAAGGGGTACCAGTCTGTCCTAGCACCAACCTGCTATACATCCCTGTAGAATCTTGACCGCATTGATTTCGGGAATATACAAATTGAGTCCAAAAGGACCTTATGCCCATCACATGACTATATCAGGTGTCCTATCTGCACTTTTTGCGGGCGGCACACTGATGCATTAATTTCTATGCTGCACCTGAGGGGTTAATTGTGCGGATCATAGCCCCTGTAAGAGATCATGTGCTGCCAGGGAGGAGGGGGCACACCCCCCTCCCTCCCCTGTAGTTAACACATTGGTGGCCAGTGCGGCCGGCACCCCCTCCCTACCCTGTAGTACTGTAGATTCATTGGTGGCCAGTGGGCCCCCCCTCCCTCCCCCTCCTAATTAAAATCTCCCCCCCCCCTATCATTGGTGGCAGCGGAGAGTACCGATCGGAATCCCAGTTTAATCGCTGGGGCTCCGATCGGTAACCATGGCAACCAGGACGCTACTGCAGTCCTGGTTACCATGGTTACTTAGCAATTTTTAGAAGCATTATACTTACCTGTGAGCTGCGATGTCTGTGACCGGTCGGGCGCTCCTTCTACTGGTAAGTGACAGGTCTGTGCTATAAGCAATGCGCCGCACAGACCTTTCACTTACCAGTAGGAGGAGCGCCCGGCCGGTCACAGACATCGCAGCTCGCAGGTAAGTATAATGGTTCTAAAAATTGCTAAGTAACCATGGCAACCAGGACTGCAGTAGCGTCCTGGTTGCCATGGTTACCGATCGGAGGCCCAGCGATTAAACTGGGACTCCGATCGGTACTCTCCGCTGCCACCAATGATAGGGGGGGAGATTTTAATTAGGAGGGGGAGGGAGGGGGGCCCACTGGCCACCAATGAATCTACAGTACTACAGGGGAGGGAGGGGGGGCCGGCCGCACTGGCCACCAATGATTTAAATACAGGGGGCAGTCATGTACACAGTTCTTTTAGTATACTCTAACCTGAAGCGTCCCCATCACCATGGGAACGCCTCTGTGTTAGAATATACTGTCGGATCTGAGTTTCACGATCTAACTCAAATCCGATGGTATATTCTAACAGAGGCGTTCCCATGGTGATGGGGACGCTTCAAGTTAAAATATACCATCGGATTGGAGAAAACTCCGATCCTATAAAAAGGGACTCCTGACTTTACATTGAAATTCAATGGGGGACGGATCCGTTTGCAATTGCACCATATTGTATCAACGTCAAACGGATCCGTCCCCATTGACTTGCACTGTAATTCAGGACGGATCCGTTTGTCCGTGGATCCTCCAAAAATCAAGGAAGACCCACGGAAGAAAAAACGGTCACGGATCACGGACCTACGGACCCCGTTTTTGCGGACCTTAAAAAAAAACGGTCGTGTGCATGAGGCCTAACGCTGTGCAGTATAGTCAAAGGAGCAGAGTCCACTACAGGAGTTCACGCTCCCATATGGAACGTGTTTCGAGCAGGGAACACTCTTGTTTGAGACTGGCATAAAGGAAACATAGCAGGCCTGATGCAGCAGAAACTTTTCTTCATGGCTTTGTCTTCGGCTCCGCCTTATGGTCCACTGCCAAATAATTTCAAAACTATTGACCAGTAAGGCCTCTTTCACACGACCGTATGGCTTTTTCAGTGTTTTGCAGTCCGTTTTTCACCGATCCGTTGTTCCGTTTTTTATTTCCGTTTCTGTTCCGTTTTTCTGTATGGCATATATATTATACAGTAATTACATAGAAAAAATTGGGCTGGGCATAATCTTTTCAATAGATGGTTCAGCAAAAACGGAACGGATACGGAAGACATACGGATGCATTTCCGTATGTGTTCCGTTTTTTTTGCTGACCCATTGACTTGGATGGGGCCACGGAACGTGATTTGCGGGCAATAATAGGACATGTTCTATCTTTCAACGGAATGGAAAAACGGAAATACGAAAAAGGAATGCATATGGAGTACATTCCTTTTTTTTTGCGGAACCACTGAAATGAATGGTTCCGTATACGGAATGCAAAAAACAGCCCGTAAACGAAAAAAAACAAAAAAAAAAACACGGTCGTGTGAAAGAGGCCTAAGGGTCCATTCACACATCTGTGTGTGTTTTGCGGATCCGCAAAACACGGACACCGGCAATGTGCGTTCCGCATTTTGCGGACCGCATATCGCCGGCACTACAATAGAATATGCCTAATCTTGTCCACAATTGCGGACAAGAATAGGACATTCTATTTTTTTTGGGAAAGGAAATGCAGACCCGGAAGTGCAGGTCCGCATTTCCGGATCCGGGCAGCACATTGTGCAGCCCTATAGAAATGAATGGGTCCGCAATTCCGTTCCGCAAAATGCGGAACAGAATTGCGGACATGTAAATGGACCCCAAGGCCTCATGCACACGACCGTTCCGTTTTTTTGCGGTCCGCAAACCGCGGATCTGCAAAAGACAGAAGCGGCCCATTGTAGAAATGCCTATTCTGGTCTGCAAAACGGACAAGAATAGGACATGCTATATATTTTTTGCGGGGCCACAGAACGGAGCAACGGAGGCGGACACACGGAGTGCTGTCCGCATTTTTGCGGCCCCATTGAAGTGAATGGGTCCGCACCTGAGCCGCAAAAACTGCATCTCGGATGCAGACCACAACAACGGTCGTGTGCATGAGGCTTAAGGCCGAGATCAAACTTCAGTTATTTCCATCGGTTGGGGCTCATTATCTGCAATGCACGGGCACCGTCCGTATGCATGCTGTTTGCAGATGCGGATCCATTGACTTGAATAGGTTCACAATCTACAAGAGGTGGCCCGCACTGCAAAAAAAACAAAAAACAGGACATGTTCGTTTTTTTGGAGGTGAGAAGGCATGTACCGAAATCCCACCGATGCGCTTTATTTAGTCCTTCGTTGGGCTTCAGATATGTTTCACCGCTCTGCACCATATCTTGAGGACTGAGGACCTATTCAATTCAATGGGTCTGCATACAGAGTGTATGCGGCCGGTGCCCGTATAATGCGGACCCGCTCGTTGCGGTCCGCAATACGGGCAATACGGCCATGTGCATGAGCGGTTGTGAGCCAAACCCAGCAGTGAAGCCTACTCAGAGATAAGGTATAATTATAAGATCTTCTGTTCTGTGATTTTGACCAACATCTGGTTTTGGCTCACAATCACTGATGGAAATAACTGAAGTGTCACCCTAAGGGTGGTTTCATATACGTTTGTTGCAACATTTTTCCTTGCATTTTTTAAATGCCTTTTTTTTTGTTTATGGCATATATTTCCATAAAATGAGGCAAAAGTAATGCCACAGAGATCAACATTGCTTGATCAGCTTATTTTTCGTCGCTCCGGCACTGGGAGTATGGCGCCTGAACTATGTAGCTCTATCTATTGTGTAGTGGATCAAGCTGGTAACATTTTGTCGCAACAATTTTTATAATGATAGGCTATGGTGTCGCACAATGGATTTTTCTGTGACTGTTGCGTCGCAGCATGTCACAGTGCAACACCATAGACTATCATTATAAAAATTGGCGTGCGACATCAATGTTGCGCGACACATGTAGCAGTGTAGTTGTGCGACTTATTGTCGTCCTGTAGCCCTATCAACCAAACCAAACGTCCAGGTCCGCGCTTCTAAGGAGATAGAGTTGGAAAACGCCTTGTTGAAGGAAAGCGCAGTTAATTCGTATCCCACGCTGAAACTTCCCCACAAGAACACGCCACACTGCCGACCGAAACTTCACAGGGCAGGGGTAACCTTTCAAAAGATCAGCAACATAGTGCAGTACCCGTGAATATGTCAAAGAATAAAGGCTTTATTATACTCACATAAAGCACCGCTAGTAATCAGCATATAAATGTCGCTGCCCGACCAGAGTTTCGCCCAAAGGCTTCGTCAGGGGCTCTACATAGCTATGTGCCGGTGTCTATTTATACATCCAGGTAAGTACTTCCGTGTCAGGTATTAACCCCAACACGTTCAGCAAGCCTCCTTATCAGGCCTTAACATCAGCAGTGATCCCATGTTATTTAGACTATCCTACATAGCAATCAATTATAAATACACATATATAAAAACATATATAAAAAAACTATATAAAAATGACATTCATAATAATGCATCATTTCTATAAATAACAGAGATGCGTAACATATACAATCACATGTCCAGGATAAAAAGAGTAATAATCAAACAAAAACAAGCAACAAACATTCTAATCAATAATCACATGCATAGGGAAAAATACCAGGATATCTTGTACATAGATAAGATAATGGCATATATTGCACAGGAGCCACAGGACAAAACCCTAATATATTCTAATCAAAGCCAAAGAAAGCTACATCGCTGCCCTAATGTCCCATTCTATATTAAGCCCCTTAGGTTGGAGACAATCAATATCAAAAATCCATTGAGCCTCTTTTTTATTTATCTGTTTGATTGGGTCGCCTCCTCTCCAGAATCGTGTCACTTTCTCCACACCTAGAAATTTGAGACCTGTCGGATTCTTTTGGTAAAACACTTTTGAAATGTGCTGAAACACTGAGTTTCTAGGCCTTTTTTAATATTTCTAATAGGGGTGGGCGATATGCAATATAAATTTGTGCCACGATATGGATTTTGTGCATATCGCCTATATCGCGATATGACCACAGAGCGGTAGTGAATGATCACGCTCTCGGCGCGCACCATGTTCTCCTGAGTCGGCACAGTGGAGAAGGAGGGAGTCCCTCCCTCCCCACTGTGCGCGGCTGCTGCTGGCCACCAATAAGAACAGAGTAGGAGGAGGAGGGGAGGGACTGTGGCCACTGCACCACCAATAAATGCCTGAATACCAACGTAGCGTTCATGTGCCGGCCATATCCCGGCCCCTATGACTGCACGCTGCGATCCGCCGCAATTAACCCCTCAGTTGAGGGGTTAATCGCGCGGATCACAGCGTCCTGTCAGAGGTCAGGTGCCGGGAATGTTCTTCAGTCTCTGCATTGGTGGCAGTGGGCAGTTCCGATCGGAGTCCCAGCAGTGTAATGCTGGGGCTCCGATCGGTTACCATGACAGCCAGGAAGCTACTAAAGACCTGGCTGCCATGGTATGTTAGTGAGCAGCATTATACTCATGTGCACCGTGGCCGCCGGTCACTCCTTCTGTCTATGCGGCACATTGCTAATGCTTATAGCATTAGCAATGTGCCGTACAGACCTATGAGAAGGAGCGCCGGCGGCCACAGGGCACGCGAGTATAATGCTGCTCACTAACATACCATGGCAGCCAGGACTTCAGTACCGTCCTGGCTGCCATGGTAACCGATCAGAGCCCCAGCATTACACTGCTGGGACTCCGATCGGAACTGCCCACTGCCACCAATGATGGGGGGGGGGGGGGGCCCTGTGGCCACTGCCACCAATTATTAATACTGGGGAGGGAGGGGGGGGGTTGAGTTACCAGAGGTAACTAACTTTATTGGCATTCCTGATCTTTTTGTCCGCACTAATTCTATTCTTGCACCCACTGCAAAAACCGCACCATGTGAATCGGTCCGTCTCAGCATTGGGTTTGGACTGTTTTCCAATATAGCTGTGCACCAATTTGTCCCTCAAGCTAGGTGCTTTTTTGAATATGAAAGGGGGGCGACTGGGTACAGAATCACCAATGACTGGATAATTTTTTTGTATATCCCAATTTTTTTGTATAACTATTTTTATTTGTGGGCAGAATGTTGAATAGGTAGTCAGGAAAGCAAATTTATACTTATCTTCCTTAACCTCCGTTTTGTTTCCAATCATACGGGACAGCTGCTTGACCTGTTACGGGATTTTAATGCACTAACCGATAATACCTTCCTTCTGACAGTGGACGTTACGTCCCTATACACAATGTAGACCAATCTCAATCGGTATTAAATTCGAAATTCGCACCTAGTTTTGCAAACCTGTTCATGGCTTACTGGGAATATAAATATATTGATTCAAAGGCTTACATCCCTATGATAAAAGGCACTTTATGTTTATTCAAAAAAGCACCTAGCTTGAGGAACAAAATGGTGCACAGCTATATTGGAAAACAGTCCAAACCCAATGCTGAGACGGACCGATTCACATGGTGCGGTTTTTGCAGTGGGTGCAAGAATAGAATTAGTGCGGACAAAAAGATCAGGAATGCCAATAAAGTTATAGTGGGGACAGACAATAAAGAATTCAGAATAAAAGGGAATATGTCCTGCGAAACAGCAGGGGTCATATATATTCTAGAGCGTCCCTGCGGTTTGTATTATGTAGGGAGGACCCTGCGCAAATTAAAAACTAGGATTGGCGAACACATTAGAAATATTAAAAAAGGCCTAGAAACTCAGTGTTTCAGCACATTTCAAAAGTGTTTTACCAAAAGAATCTGACAGGTCTCAAATTTCTAGGTGTGGAGAAAGTGACACGATTCTGGAGAGGAGGCGACCCAATCAAACAGATAAATAAAAAAGAGGCTCAATGGATTTTTGATATTGATTGTCTCCAACCTAAGGGGCTTAATATAGAATGGGACATTAGGGCAGCGATGTAGCTTTCTTTGGCTTTGATTAGAATATATTAGGGTTTTGTCCTGTGGCTCCTGTGCAATATATGCTATTATCTTATCTATGTACAAGATATCCTGGTATTTTTCCCTATGCATGTGATTATTGATTAGAATGTTTGTTGCTTGTTTTTGCATGATTATTACTCTTTTTATCCTGGACATGTGATTGTATATGTTACGCATCTCTGTTATTTATAGAAATGATGCATTATTATGAATGTAATTTTTATATAGTTTTTTTTATATAGTTTCTTTATATATGTGTATTTATAATTGATTGTTTGCTATGTAGGATAGTCTAAATAACATGGGATCACTGCCGATGTTAAGGCCTGATAAGGAGGCTTGCCGGACGTGTTAGGGTTAATACCTGACATGGAAGTACTTACCTGGATGTATAAATAGACACCGGCACATAGCTATGTAGAGCCCCTGACGAAGCCTTTGGGCGAAACCCGGGTCGGGCAGCGACATTTCAGATGTTGTTATATGCAGATACGAATTAACTGCGCTTTCCTTCAACAAGGCGTTTTCCAACTCTATCTCCTTAGAAGCACGGACCTGGACTTTTCGTTTGGTTGATTGCATGTGATAAGGAGGGAGGATCGACTCCTATTCTCAGGACTGCTGCTTAGTTTGTGACTTTTACACATAGAACGTTTTATTTTTATCTGTCCTGTAACCCTAGCCTACTGTAAAGCTGACCTACAGCAGTGAAGAAAAATGGCTGGGTTGTTATGGAAACCTGGAGTAAAACTGTGTGTATGTGGAGACTAAGGGCCTGCGAGCTTCTATTGGCTGATAAGGGACATGTGACCGTGTGTGTGGCAGTTGGGATCTGAAGAGAAAGACTTGCAGGCTTGTATTGGCTAATGCAGGTCATTTTTGGGGAATAACTCCAGAACGGTACGTCCTAGAGAGCTGAAAACCTTCCAGGACACCTGATGTACAGGTGTTCCAAATTTGGTGAAGATCGGTCCAGTCGTTTGGTCGCGCATAAAGAACAGACAGAAACTCATTGTGTACCGACATGTTACCTCCACAGTATTCTTTCCCAGATAGTAGGTGATATATGTACCAAGTTTAGTAGAAATTGATTAATGAGTTTTTTAGTTACAGAGCAATATGTGTGTAGCAAAAACTGTTGGAGCATACAAACTCCATGCAGCTGCTGTGTAAGGGCGTATGACCCCCCACAAGATGTTTCGTTGAAATCGATGGTTGCGTTTTTGAGTGATCGCGAAATATATATATATATATATATATATTCTGCACAATTCGTACTCTTCAGCTAAAAATACCCCTTAAAATTGTTAAGGAGTATTTTTACTCTTCTGGAAAAAAATGTATGCGACCGCTGCTGTTCCCCTCCCGCAGAGTCTCCCCCTCTCACCAGACCTCAGTGACAGATGCCCCATAACAGTGTCATCCACAGATGCCCCATAACAGTGTCATCCACAGATGCCCCATAACAGTGTCATCCACAGATGCCCCATAACAGTGTCATCCACAGATGCCCCATAACAGTGTCATCCACAGATGCCCCATAACAGTGTCATCCACAGATGCCCCATAACAGTGTCATCCACAGATGCCCCATAACAGTGTCATCCACAGATGCCCCATAACAGTGTGCATTTGCAGCATTATCTCCAATGCTAAGGAGTTGCCAGTGATCAGCCATTTACAGAACACTCATAGTATAATGGAGGATGACTGTGCATGCGCATTGTGCTCCCCTTCACTTCAGGGGCCTGGATGGGACAGCCCCTTTTTTTCAGCTTGTGGTTTTATAAACTGCACCATGGAAACCAAAAGTGCCCTGACCATTCATAATGCGGGGTCCGTGTCCAGAATTCCCATTGAAAATGGTAAGGAATGAAAACCATGCCAAAACTGCATAAAAAAAACTGTTTTATAAAATGCGTAAAAAAACAAACAAACACACACACACCCAAAAATAACCTGATGCAGATTCTGCATTAGGTTTTTTTAAGCACAGAAAATACTCTGTGTGAACATACCCAAAGAGGCTGCAGGATCAGCAGCTTAGGCCTTGTTCACACATCCGTTATTTGATCAGTTATTTCCATCGGTGATTGTGAGCCAAAAACCAGGAGTGGAGGTTACACAGACATAAGGTATAATGAAGAGATCTGCACCTGCTCTGTGTTTTTGACCTCGCACCTGGTTTTGGCTCACAATACCTGATCGAAACGGACCAAATAACTGAGGTGTGAACAAGGCCTTACACTGGACAGGCTAAATAGATGATGTGGCATTCTACAGTCAGCTGCTGTGGTTGCAACCGCTGTCCGTGCCTACAAGGTTCTGTCAGACTGCTAGTCCGATATTTCAGGATTTGGGGCCCCACTTGGTCTACACCCAGCCCTGCACAGCAGTTCCCAACGCCAGAGTTTCAACAAACAGGCGATCAGTGGGGATGCAGTGTCGGACCCCTACTGATGGCGTATCCTGAGGACAGGCCATCAATGTCAAAATCCTTTAAAGCATCCCATCAACATATTATTGTAAAACTGTCGAACAGAAACAGAAAGCAGAACCGCGTGCACAGGGCGTATGATTTTTTTTTTACTGCAAATCAATTCGGTCAGTTCAGTTCCTGAAAACGTGTTATGTGAAACCACACAGGATTTCCCTATAGCGGCTTACACTCTGAACACCGGATACATGAGAAGACTAGTCCCGCTTTGACTACCGTTAAACGGTTATATCTGGAGGGAAGTACCAGAAGAATTTTGGAGGGACACATACTGTAAATATAAAAAAAAAAAGTCAAATGGTATCTTACTACTCCCTCATATTTATAAAAAAAAAAAAAAAAAAAAACACATCCTAAAAAGTACAACCAGAAAAATGTACACCGTCCCTTTAAATACTGTGCAGACAGAGAAATAACTTCTCAGTTATTTGTGAATCACTTGTGCACCCTAGATACCAAAATGACAAAAAGGAGTGAAACCGGTATGGATGACGCGCCCACAAATGAAAACTAACCTGCTTAACAACTCCATGAGAACTTTCTAAGGTGTCAGGTACAGGTGAAACCCGAAAAATTAGAATATCGTGCAAAATATTGTGCAAAATTAGAATATTGTGCAAAAGCTGCATGCGCAGCTTGATCTCTATCCACAGAGGTCCCCTTTCTTGAGATAGTAGTGGGTCCCAGAGGTATGATCTGAACCTAAAGGACATTTATGGCCTATTCTATCAATATGCCATAAATGTCCAGATGGGACAACTAGTTAGCTGGGGAGAGCACTACACACATACCTTTTGTTGAGCGGTTCTAATCAAGAGCAGAGTGAATATGAAGCTTTAGTTTACTTTTAAGTAACAGATTTACTCTTTGCCTGATTTGGACGCCACAGTAGTCACTCATAGTAGGGGAAGGGCTGTGTAGCATGCACAGAACACTTCACAGTGAAGCTCCGGCCTTGGTATTTCCAGGAGTAGAATCTGGCACAATAAAACTTCATATTCGCACTGCTCCTGATAATAAAAGCTTCATAAAAAGGGTATGATTGTACTGCTCTCCTCAGCCCCTGCCTAGTGCCATCAGCAGTTTAGCATGATCAAAACTGCTGACAGACTTCCTTTAAACCTGCATCTTCAAAATTGAATTCTGCTTGGTTGCAACAGTTACAATTAGGGCTCGTTCACACGACTGACGTTTTTTTGCGGTACGCAAATTTCGGATCCGCAAAACACGGATGGCGCCCGTGTGCCTTCCTCAATTTGCGGAACGGAACAGGAGGCCTATTATAGAAGTGCCTATTCTTGTCCGCAAAACAGACAATAGGACAGGACTCATCATTTTGCGGGGCCACGGAACGGAGCAGCAAATGCGGAAAGCACACGGAATGGCTCCTTATACGGACCGTATGCAGAACGCAGAAAACGGCCCGTATACGGAACGCAAAATAAGTTTGTGTGAACGAGCCCTTATTCTGATCAGCTGGGCCAGCACCAGTGGAACACCCCTTTAATGGAAACCTGCTGCAAAATGGCCGTTGACCACAGGACCAGAAGCCCAACTAAAACCCAACTGATCTACGGGGAACACTGTGGATGACTCAACATTTCTCCCGCAGTTGCCACTATTAGAGTTCTCACAAAATCCATCACGTAATTCAGTGCCGCATAATACAAGTGTACGGCCAGCGCCGAGGCTTCCGTTCTGCTCGCCATACACTTGTATTATGACGGCATGAAAAACGGAATGCCTCAAAGTATTCCGTACGGCATGCCGGCATTGAATTACATTACGGATTCCGTGAGAACGGAATCCATTACGTAATTGACTTAAAACCCGAACCTGCCAAAAGGCAGGTTCGCTCAACTCTAGCCACTATAGGAGAAATGTGGTATTACATGACATGTAATATATGGTCAAGCAGAGTCCTCCAGGACAGAAGTTACTCCTTGTCTCTCTGCAAAAGCTAATAGAAGGGGTCACGACCTAGGGACCTACCCTTTGACCTTGATGTGTTTTTCTAATGCATTTAAACGTCTCCCTATTTTCTCTATGTCCAGTCCTGCCACTAAATTAAACCGAAGCAATGACATCCATCTACATTTGCAAAATTGTTCAGAGGAAAAAAGAAAATGAACGCTATTTATGCTAAATGATGGCGGTATATGCTGGTGCTTTGTCAGTCAAAATGCTGTAGAGGTCAAAAAAATCTAATTATAAAAGGATTAATGAAAAAATAAATAAACAAACAAACATGCTGCAGTAAAAAAAAAAAAAATTAAAAATTAAAAAAAATTACTAAAGTCACTTTGCTGACCTGAGGCCGGGTTCTCCTGGCTGCTGATTAGCGAATGTTCTCAATTGCTAACATGGGGCTTTTTCCCATTAGGCTTAAGCAGTTAAAAAAAAATAATAATCACAAAGTTAAGTCAAGAATTTAAAAAATCTTTGTGATTTTTTTTATTTTTTATTATTATTATTTTTTAAACGGCAGCATGTTTAAGATTTCTTCATTAATCCTAATGGGAAAACCCCACGTGTTAGCAGCTGAGAACATTCGCTAATCAGCAGCCAGGAGAACCCGGCCTCCGGTCCAGCAAAGTATCGCCAGCGCAGGAACCTATTCAGCGCAATAATCGACTACCTGAGAAAAGTACGGAGAATAGAGAAACTCACCTCTCACCGGCAAAGCATGTCTGCAGCACTAAGACTTTTTTCTCCGGCTTGTATATTGTCGCCTAGCAATATGGAAATGCACACAAGTATACACCACCCTATACGTGTTGTAATGCGTCAGAACAGGCATCATGTTACCTACAGTAGTGGTGACAATACACGGCTTCCTGGGCTCTGCCCGCTTGTACAGTCACATACCATCCAGCTAGAAGTACTAGCAAGAGAACTGAAGGATTATATCAAAAGATGTCCAGAACTAAGGGGGTCATTTATCAAACTGGTGTAAAGTAGAATTGGCTCAGTTGCCCATAGCAACCAATCAGAGTCCACCTTTCATTTTGGACAGCTCCTTTGGAAAATGAAAGGTGGAATCTGATTGGTTGCTATGGGTAACTAAGCCCCCCCCCCCCCCCCCAAATGACTCCTGCCTTACAAAACCGCTATATGGTTTAACAATTTACTAATCACTAACAATTCTTTTTTCACTTTTATAGCTTCACTTTTCTCCCCTTATATCTAAAGGAACCTGTTTATGTTGAACATGGTGTCTGAGCTGCAGGCAGCATGTTATAGAGCAGGAGGAGCTGAGGCAGATTGATCTACATAAAAGGCCTCCAGCACACGAACGTGCGCAGCCCGTTGCCGTATTGCGGACCTGCAATACCCGGGGCCGTTTCCGTGGGCATTCCGCATCAGGGATGCGGACCCATTCACTTGAATGGGGTCTGCAAATCCGGAGATGCGGAACGGAACCCTAAGGAAAGCACTACGGAGTGCTTCCATTGGGGTTTTCGTCCCGTACTTCTGTTTCCGCAAAAGATAGAACATGTCCTATATTTTTGCGGAACGGCAGGATCGCGGACCCATTAAAGTGAATGCGGCTGCCCCATGGTCGGTGTTCGCCGCATTTTGCGGGCCGCAGCATGACACGGGGTGCACACGTTCGTGTGCAGGAGGCCTAAGGCTACATGCACACGATCGTATGTTTTTGCGGTCCGCAAATTGCAGATCCGCAAAAAAACAAAAACAAAAAAATAACGGATGACATCTGTATGCCATCCGTTGTAACAATGCCTAAAACAGAAAAGAATAGGACATGTTCTATTTTTATTTTTTTGCAGGGCTACGGAATGGAAATACTGACGCGGACAGCACACGTTTATTTTGAAATGAATGGGTCCGCATCCTATCCGCAAAAAAAAAACTAAACGACACAAAAAACTTGTGTGCATGTAGCCTAATTTGTATTTCATTCATTTATTTTCTGCTCATTCTGGCCTTTGACGTCCAGGAGGCGGTCCTATCAGTGATTGACAGCTATCTCTGTATACACAGTCATAGAGGGAAAGCTGTCAATCACTGATAGGACCGCCTCCTGGACTTCAAAGGCCAGAATGAGCAGAAAATAAAGATCCATCAGTCTGCTCAGCTCCTCCTGCTCTATAACATGCTGCCTGCATTTTCATAGTGACAGGCTCCCTTTAAAGGGCATCCGTCACCACATTTATCACTGTTCGCATGTCAGCTGACTGTAGGGCTGTTGGTCGCAATCTGTAGAAATCGTTTAATAATACGAGGGCATGCACCAGAGGTTCCCGCTCCCCGTCTCCTATGCTGCAGACCCACTGCCAAGACTGACAGGCCAGGCAGTGAATACATAGTCACACCTGGCCCTGAAGTTTCGCGGGAGCGCGTTCGGCGCAGGCGCTGTACAGGGATGGAGCGTGTGGCGGTACTCTTACATTCCTAAAGCTTCCTTTCTCCTATTGCTTAACCTGTGTGTCAGTCTCCACCGTTGCTCTCAGACTCCACTAATAAATAATTTGATATATATTCATGGATGTTTTGGAGCCAGTTGGAGGAAACAGGTCATGTCGATGCGCTGGAAAACAGCCTGGCATCGACATGTCGTGTAAACCTGCCACCGACACGTTTATAAGAAGCCAAAAATTTCCAATTCCGAATAGAGTCCCAAAGGTGCCAACGACCCAAATTCATAAATCTTTCTAGACTCCTACCTCGACATCTTAGAGATAAAGTCCTCTCCTCTCCAATCCTTCTTCACTGATCGGATCGCTGCATATTTGAAACCTGATGGATTACTGGCATGATGCATCTTAAAGTGATAGGATATGAGAACCACACTTTATCCTTTTCTTCCTGTGCGGCCTATGTACAGTTTAGCACATGGACATTCCAGGACACATAGAACTGCCTCACTATCAGGCTACTTTAACATCTGCGTTTTCAACTCCGCTATTGAGATCTGTCATAGGATCTCAATAGCGGAAGAAAACGCTTCTGTTTTGTCCCCATTCACTGTCAATAGGGACAAAGCTGAACTGAACGCAGTGCACCAACATGCATTCCGTTCCATTTAGTTGCAAGAAGCGTTTTTCTGTCTGCGATGTGAGTCAATGGGGACAGATCTGTTTTTTCTGACAATAGAAAACAGATCCGTCCCCCATTGTCTTTCAATTGTGTTTAAGACGGATGCATGTGGTTGCATCATTGTAACGGAAGCGTTTTTGCAGATCCATGACGGATCCGCAAAGAACACTAATGTGAAAGTAGCCTTACATGATAATGTTTCCTTACTTTACTATTCAAATGCGTTTGTCCTAGACATTATTTTAGTCGTCTTCCTATCAAACCCAGTGTGCTACATAAGCCACATCTGTAGAATCCCTTTAAATTTACCCACGGTGTGGTTATAGATTTTTCTGTTTTCTTATAGTTGGAGCTACCTGTAAGTCCTAGATTTGGACCTTTTTACCATTAGCACTTCTGCCGTCATTATTACAATCTAGGAGCTCCTGGCAGAATAGCCATTTAGCCTGTTCTTTCAGGACTGCATGATTTCTGCAATTCCAAAATAAATGTACTTACCAACTGACCATTATCTATTACTCTTACCAACTGGCTCTAAATCTATTATTTTTATGTATGTATATTTTGTTTTTCTTTTTATTCATCACGAAATGTTGCGGAAGTGCTGTCCGTTTCCTTCTACATTTTTGGGTAAGAAGTTACACCCTGGGACATAGCACCCGTGACTACTATCGTGAACACACACACACACACTAGCAGAAGGACCCGCACGGGTATATTTAATCTATTTAATTTAATGTTTGAGTGTCGTTAAGAGACAGTATCCCCCTTAACAGTGAACTCCACAGCCCCCCCCCCCCACACCTTAACACTGACCCCCCACAGTGCCCCGCCACCTTAGAATGGGATCTCCACAGAAGCCCTCCCCTTTAACAGTGAGTTTCACAGCACCCTACTCCCTTGACATTGACCTCCTCAGGGGCCGCCCCCTTAACAGTGACCTATACAGCACCCTGCCTCTTAACATTGACCTCCATAGGGGACGTCCCCCCTATCTGTGACCTCCACTGTTCCCTGCCCCCTTAACAGAGACCTCCACAGCACCTGTCCCTTTAACAGTGACCTTACAGTACCCTGCTGCCTTAACAGTGACCTCCACAGCGCCCTGATCCGCTAGGGCTACATGATGACATGTGTCGCGCGACATTATGTCGTACATTGTCGCGCAACAATTTTTTTAATGATAGGCTATGGTGTCGCACTGCAACACGACAGTTGCAAAAAATCCATCCAAGATGGATGCATGTAGCAGTGTAGTTGTACCCTATGTCTCATGCAACTTATTGTCATCCTGTAGCCCTAACCTAAAGCTGACCTTGAAGAAAAATGGCTGGAGACTAAGGGCCTGCGAGCTTCTATTGGCTGATAAGGGACATGTGACCGTGTGTATGGCAGTTGGGATATGAAGAGAAAGACTTGCAGGCTTGTATTGGCTAATGCAGGTCATATTTTGGGAATATCTCAGGAATGGTACGTCCTAGAGAGCCGAGACCTGGTCTAAAACCTTCCCGGACATTGGTTCAGTTTGGTCGCACATAAAGAACAGTCAGACAAACAAACACACACAAAATATATAATATATAATATATATATATACACACACACACTGCTCAAAAAAATAAAGGGAACACAAAATAACACATCCTAGATCTGAGTTAATTAAATATTCTTCTGAAATACTTTGTTCTTTACATAGTTGAATGTGCTGACAACAAAATCACACAAAAATAAAAAAATGGAAATCAAATTTTTCAACCCATGGAGGTCTGGATTTGGAGTCACACTCAAAATTAAAGTGGAAAAAACGCACTACAGGCTGATTCAATTTTGATGTAATGTCCTTAAAACAAGTCAAAATGAGGCTCAGTAGTGTGTGTGGCATCCACGTGCCTGTATGACCTCCCTACAACGCCTGTGCATGCTCCTGATGAGGTGGCGGACGGTCTCCTGAGGGATCTCCTCCCAGACCTGGACTAAAGCATCTGCAAACTCCTGGACAGTCTGTGGTGCAACGTGACGTTGGTGGATAGAGCGAGACGATGTCCCAGATGTGCTCAATTGGATTCAGGTCTGGGGAACGGGCGGGCCAGTCCATAGCATCAATGCCTTCGTCTTGCAGGAACTGCTGACACACTCCAGTCACATGAGGTCTAGCATTGTCTTGCATTAGGAGGAACCCAGGGCGAACCGCACCAGCATATGGTCTCACAAGGGGTCTGGGGATCTCATCTCAGTACCTAATGGCAGTCAGGCTACCTCTGGCGAGCACATGGAGGTCTGTGCGGCCCTCCAAAGAAATGCCACCCCACACTATTACTGACCCAATGCCAAATCGGTCATGCTGGAGGATGTTGCAGGCAGCAGAATGTTCTCCACGGCGTCTCCAGACTCTGTCACGTCTGTCACATGTGCTCAGTGTGAACCTGCTTTCATCTGTGAAGAGCACCGGGCGCCAGTGGCGAATTTGCCAATCTTGGTGTTCTCTGGCAAATGCCAAACGTCCTGCACGGTGTTGGGCTGTAAGCACAACCCCCACCTGTGGACGTCGGGCCCTCATATCACCCTCATGGAGTCTGTTTCTGACCATTTGAGCAGACACATGCACATTTGTGGCCTGCTGGAGGTCATTTTGCAGGGATCTGGCAGTGCTCCTCCTGTTCCTCCTTGCACAAAGGCGGAGGTAGCGGTCCTGCTGCTGGGTTGTTGCCCTCCTACGGCCTCCTCCACGTCTCCTGATGTACTGGCCTGTCTCCTGGTAGCGCCTCCATGCTCTGGACACTACGCTGACAGACACAGCAAACCTTCTTGCCACAGCTCGCATTGATGTGCCATCCTGGATAAGCTGCACTACTTGAGCCACTTGTGTGGGTTGTAGACTCCGTCTCATGCTACCACTAGAGTGAAAGCACCGCCAGCATTCAAAAGTGACCAAAACATTAGCCAGGAAGCATAGGAACTGAGAAGTGGTCTGTGGTCACCACCTGCAGAACCACTCTTATTGGGGGTGTCTTGCTAATTGCCTATAATTTCCACCTGTTGTCTATCCCATTTGCACAACAGCATGTGAAATTGATTGTCACTCAGTGTTGCTTCCTAAGTGGACAGTTTGATTTCACAGAAGTGTGATTGACTTGGAGTTACATTGTGTTGTTTAAGTGTTCCCTTTATTTTTTTGAGCAGTGTATATATATATATATATATATATATATATATATATATATATCTCTATCTATATCTATATCTTTATCTCTCAGATACAGGGAGGGTGGCCCACAAAAAAGTAGCCCGTCTCCAGCAATAGTATGACAAGATGAACAAGCAATTGTTTTTTAATAACCCACAAGTCAGAAAAGATGCTGAAAGTGCTCCGGTACATATTTATGCATCTTTGGGCGCGGCGTATTATGTCGGCCGATACTGCTTGCAGCTCTTCACCAGTGATGATGCAGAAGAAAAAATGTCCTGCTTTTTCAAACATTAAAGAACTCACCGCCAAGGGTTCATGAACTGTTTACGGAGGAGCGAACTGTGAGCAAGGCGTTATGGCCACCACGATCCCCAGACTTGTCCACGTGATTTTTATCTGTGAGGAAATTGAATACAGAAAGTGTCCGCTAACCGTCTACGTACCCTGGATGAACTGAAGGAAGACATCACAAGCACCATCTGCAGCATCACTGGTGAAGAGCTGCAAGCAGTATCGGCCAACATAATCCAATGTGCCCAAAGATGCAGAGACCTGAACAGGGACCACTTTCAGCATCTTTTGTGACTTGTGGGTAATTAAAAAAAATAAACAAATCACTTGCTCGTTCATCTGGACATACTTTCACTGGAGGCGGGCTACTTTTTCATGGACCACTCATGTCTAGGCTAACCGTACACCTGAGGTTTAGTTAAAGTATTCTTTCTGTCCAATTATTCCAAAATATTCACCTACCTAGAAAATACAGCACATATTTCTTGAATTATTTAATGTAAAGCCTCAAACAAGACAGCGACAGGGCAGTGAACCTTGTGCTAACCCCCATGGTGTGGTGTCACCGCCACATCACATCCCACTTGTTTGCAGATGAATGTAACCCAATGCCTTGGATATGGAAACCGCTCACCAGTGTATGTTCACATGTAGTGTATATGCTGCAGATTTTCTATAAAAAAAAACTGTGCGTGGAAAATCTGTAGAGTTTTACAGTACCGACAAAGGGAATGAGATTTTACTGCTATAATATTGATGACCTACCCTCAGGATAAATCATCAATCTCAGATTGGCGGGGGTCTGCCGATCAGCACTGCCAACCTCTTTAAACAGCTGATTGGAAGGCAGATCCCTGCCGATTTGCTATTGATGACCTATCCTGAGGATGGCTCATCAATATTTTAGCACTGCACAACCGCTTTAATCTCATTCAAAACGCTGATTAAAAAATCCACTGTGGAAATTTACCTCTGGCGCGGATTTGAAATGGTTACTTTTATCACCAAATGTGCCCACCAAACCCACTAATCGACCCCAATGGAGGCTTCACTACGAATCCAGCATCTGGATGATGCCAATTTGAATAATTAAAGGCATTCAGCCCGATATAAAGGCTTTACAATGCATTCCTTAGGCTACTTTCACACTAGCGTTTTTGCAGGATCCGGCAGGGTTCAGCAAAAACTCTTCCGTTACTGATAATACAACCATCTGCATCCATTATGAACGGATCCGGTTGTATTATCTTTAACATTGCCAAGACGGATCAGTCATGAACTCCACTGAAAGTCAATGGGGGACGGATCCGTCTTTATCAGTTTCCCAGGACAGAAAGAAAAATACAACAAATTGCGGTTTGCTCTCCGGTCTGGGAACGCAACGGAATGCATTTTGGAGCACTCCGTTCAGTTCAGTTTTGTCCCCATTGACAATGAATGGGGACAAAACTGAAGCGTTTTTTCCGGTACTGAGCCCCTATGACAGATCTCAAAACAGGAAACCCGCTAGTGTGAAAGTACCCTTAGCCAGCTACAGTCTGTGCCCCTTTAGCTTTCATCACCTCTGCTCGGCTATCCCCTGAGAGAAGAGCACGTGGTGTGTGGATCCACAAAGTATATGGGGTCTTTAAACCAAATGCTCAGGTATCGCAGGAAGAGCTGAGCACAGGCAAAGTGCTTCTACCTCTTCGTTTTAACATTCTGCCACGGTCTCGGCACTTGTTGCCCACCAATCAAAACTTCTGACATGTCACTATAACATGTCAAAAGACTAATAAAAATGTAGACACCCTTTAACCACCTCAGCCCCCAGTGCTTAAACACCCTGAAAGACCAGGCCACTTTTTACACTTCTGACCTACACTACTTTCACCGTTTATTGCTCGGTCATGCAACTTACCACCCAAATGAATTTTACCTCCTTTTCTTCTCACTAATAGAGCTTTCATTTGGTGGTATTTCATTGCTGCTGACATTTTTACTTTTTTTGTTATTAATCGAAATTTAACGATTTTTTGGCAAAAAAATGACATTTTTCACTTTCAGTTGTAAAATTTTGCAAAAAAAACGACATCCATATAGAAATTTTGCTCTAAATTTATAGTTCTACATGTCTTTGATAAAAAAAAAAATGTTTGGGTAAAAAAAAAATGGTTTGGGTAAAAGTTATAGCGTTTACAAACTATGGTACAAAAATGTGAATTTCCGCTTTTTGAAGCAGCTCTGACTTTCTGAGCACCTGTCATGTTTCCTGAGGTTCTACAATGGCCAGACAGTACAAACACCCCACAAATGACCCCATTTCTGAAAGTACACACCCTAAGGTATTCGCTGATGGGCATAGTGAGTTCATAGAACTTTTTATTTTTTGTCACAAGTTAGCGGAAAATGATGATTTTTTTTTTTTTTTTTTTTTTTTCCTTACAAAGTCTCATATTCCACTAACTTGTGACAAAAAATAAAAACTTCTATGAACTCACTATGCCCATCAGCGAATACCTTGGGGTCTCTTCTTTCCAAAATGGGGTCACTTGTGGGGTAGTTATACTGCCCTGGCATTCTAGGGGCCCAAATGTGTGGTAAGGAGTTTGAAATCAAATTCTGTAAAAAATGACCAGTGAAATCCGAAAGGTGCTCTTTGGAATATGGGCCCCTTTGCCCACCTAGGCTGCAAAAAAGTGTCACACATCTGGTATCTCCGTACTCAGGAGAAGGTGGGGAATGTGTTTTGGGGTGTCATTTTATATATACCCATGCTGGGTGAGAGAAATATCTTGGCAAAAGACAACTTTTCCCATTTTTTTATACAAAGTTGTCATTTGACCAAGATATTTATCTCACCCAGCATGGGTATATGTAAAAAGACACCCCAAAACACATTCCTCAACTTCTCCTGAGTACGGGGATACCAGATGTGTGACACTTTTTTGCAGCCTAGGTGGGCAAAGGGGCCCATATTCCAAAGAGCACCTTTCGGATTTCACTCCTCATTTTTTCCTGAATTTGATTTCAAACTCCTTACCACACATTTGGGCCCCTAGAATACCAGGGCAGTATAACTACCCCACAAGTGACCCCATTTTGGAAAGAAGACACCCCAAGGTATTCCGTGAGGGGCATGGCGAGTTCCTAGAATTTTTTATTTTTTGTCACAAGTTAGTGGAAAATGATGATTTTTTTTTTTTTTTTTTTTTTCATACAAAGTCTCATATTCCACAAACTTGTGACAAAAAATAAAAACTTCCATGAACTCACTATGCCCATCAGCGAATACCTTGGGGTCTCTTCTTTCCAAAATGGGGTCACTTGTGGGGTAGTTATACTGCCCTGGCATTCTAGGGGCCCAAATGTGTGGTAAGTAGGTAAATGACCTGTGAAATCCGAAAGGTGCTCTTTGGAATGTGGGCCCCTTTGCCCACCTAGGCTGCAAAAAAGTGTCACACATCTGGTATCTCTGTATTCAGGAGAAGTTGAGGAATGTGTTTTGGGGTGTCTTTTTACATATACCCATGCTGGGTGAGATAAATATCTTGGTCAAATGCCAACTTTGTATAAAAAAATGGGAAAAGTTGTCTTTTGCCAAGATATTTCTCTCACCCAGCATGGGTATATGTAAAATGACACCCCAAAACACATTCCCCAACTTCTCCCGATTACGGAGATACCAGATGTGTGACACTTTTTTGCAGCCTAGATGCGCAAAGGTGCCCAAATTCCTTTTAGGAGGGCATTTTTAGACATTTGGATACCAGACTTCTTCTCACGCTTTGGGGCCCCTAGAATGCCAGGGCAGTATAAATACCCCACATGTGACCCCATTTTGGAAAGAAGACACCCCAAGGTATTCAATGAGGGGCATGGCGAGTTCATAGAAATTTTTTTTTTTTGGCACAAGTTAGCGGAAATTGATATTTTTAATTTTTTTCTCACAAAGTCTCCCGTTCCGCTAACTTGGGACAAAAATTTCAATCTTTCATGGACTGAATATGCCCCTCACGGAATACCTGGGGGTGTCTTCTTTCCGAAATGGGGTCACATGTGGGGTATTTATACTGCCCTGGCATTCTAGGGGCCCTAAAGCGTGAGAAGAAGTCTGGAATATAAATGTCTAAAAAATTTTACGCATTTGGATTCCGTGAGGGGTATGGTGAGTTCATGTGAGATTTTATTTTTTGACACAAGTTAGTGGAATATGAGACTTTGTAAGAAAAAAAAAAAAAAATTCTGCTAACTTGGGCCAAAAAAATATCTGAATGGAGCCTTACAGAGGGGGGGGGGGGATCAATGACAGGGGGGTGATCAATGACAGGGGGGTGATCAATGACAGGGGGGGGATCAATGACAGGGGGGGGATCAATGACAGGGGGGTGATCAATGACAGGGGGGTGATCAGGGAGTCTATATGGGGTGATCACCACAGTCATTGATCACGCCCCTGTAAGGCTTCATTCAGACGTCCGGATGCGTTTTGCGGATCCGATCCATCTATCAGTGCATCCGTAAAAATCATGCGGACATCTGAATGGAGCTTTACAGGGGGGTAATCAATGACAGGGGGGTGATCAATGACAGGGGGGTGATCAGGGAGTCTATATGGGGTGATCACCACAGTCATTGATCATGCCCCTGTAAGGCTTCATTCAGACGTCCGGATGCGTTTTGCGGATCCGATCCATCTATCAGTGCATCCGTAAAAATCATGCGGACATCTGAATGGAGCTTTACAGGGGGGTAATCAATGACAGGGGGGTGATCAATGACAGGGGGGTGATCAGGGAGTCTATATGGGGTGATCACCACAGTCATTGATCATGCCCCTGTAAGGCTTCATTCAGACGTCCGGATGCGTTTTGCGGATCGGATCCATCTATCAGTGCATCCGTAAAAATCATGCGGACATCTGAATGGAGCTTTACAGGGGGGTAATCAATGACAGGGGGGTGATCACCACAGTCATTGATCATGCCCCTGTAAGGCTTCATTCAGACGACCGGATGCGTTTTGCGGATCCGATCCATGTATCAGTGCATCCGTAAAAATCATGCGGACATCTGAATGGAGCTTTACAGGGGGGTGATCAGGGAGTCTATATGGGGTGATCACCACAGTCATTGATCATGCCCCTGTAAGGCTTCATTCAGACGTCCGGATGCGTTTTGCGGATCCGATCCATCTATCAGTGCATCCGTAAAAATCATGCGGACATCTGAATGGAGCTTTACAGGGGGGTAATCAATGACAGGGGGGTAATCAATGACAGGGGGGTGATCAGGGAGTCTATATGGGGTGATCACCACAGTCATTGATCATGCCCCTGTAAGGCTTCATTCAGACGTCCGGATGCGTTTTGCGGATCCGATCCATCTATCAGTGCATCCGTAAAAATCATGCGGACATCTGAATGGAGCTTTACAGGGGGGTAATCAATGACAGGGGGGTGATCACCACAGTCATTGATCATGCCCCTGTAAGGCTTCATTCAGACGACCGGATGCGTTTTGCGGATCCGATCCATGTATCAGTGCATCCGTAAAAATCATGCGGACATCTGAATGGAGCTTTACAGGGGGGTAATCAATGACAGGGGGGTGATCAGGGAGTCTATATGGGGTGATCACCACAGTCATTGATCATGCCCCTGTAAGGCTTCATTCAGACGTCCGGATGCGTTTTGCGGATCCGATCCATCTATCAGTGGATCCGTAAGAATCATGCGGACGTCTGAATGGAGCTTTACAGGGGGTTGATCAATGACAGGGGGGTAATCAATGACAGGGGGGTGATCAGGGAGTCTATATGGGGTGATCAGGGGTGATTAGGGGTGATCAGGGGCTAATAAGGGGTTAATAAGTGATGGGGGGGGGTGTAGTGTAGTGTAGTGGTGCTTGGTGCTACTTTACTGAGCTACCTGTGTCCTCTGGTGGTCGATCCAAACAAAGGGGACCACCAGAGGACCAGGTAGCAGGTATATTAGACGCTGTTATCAAAACAGCGTCTAATATACCTGTTAGGGGTTAAAAAAAACACATCTCCAGCCTGCCAGCGAACGATCGCCGCTGGCAGGCTGGAGATCAACTCTCTTACCTTCCGTTCCTGTGAGCGCGCGCGCCTGTGTGCGCGCGTTCACAGGAAATCTCGCGTCTCGCGAGATGACGCGTATATGCGTGACTGTGCGCAGCGCTGCCACCTCCGGAACGCGATCCTGCGTTAGGCGGTCCGGAGGTGGTTAAAGTATATATATATATATATATATATATATATATATATATATATATATATATATACACACACACACACACACACACATATATACACACACACAAACATCGAGGATTCCACTGTTATAGCACGGAACAACTCCTTCACCCGAATCAGGAGAAAATACGGAAGTATAGAGAAAAAGAGGTTTTGTCCAGCTTGTGGTTGTGGTAATCCAAAAGGCTCTTTATTCAATATTCAATATAAAATCCAGGTACAAGAATGCAGGGTCTACATGTTCCGGGCACAAATCAATTTTCGCCCTTACTCATGACAATTTCAAATACACTGAGTTACCTTTATAGAGAGGAGGGGGAGGCTCCCCCACCTGAGGCAATCAGGCTGAGAGTCAACCCCTCCCCTCCACAAGTGTGCACATAGATAAAAACATACCAAAATTAATTCATATAATCCATAAAAACAACAGATTAGAGAAATAGGAAAAAGGAAGAAGGAAAAGAAAAGAGAAATAAATTTGTAGTTAATACTGTAGAATAAGATCCAGTTTTTTTATTTAGACCTTGGGGCTGGCGACTTTCTAGTCGGAAAATCCAATATGATTCTCTGTTTAAAAGTTTCCTTTTTCTGTCGCCACCTTTTATTGGTTTTCTAACCTTTTCAATACCCTGTACTGACATATAGGAGACATCACCACCATGTGCCATAGCAAAATGAAGACTTGCCGCAGATATATTGCGGTTCTCATGGTGCGGTATGTCTGATATATGTTTTCTAATGCGTGTTTTTATTGCGTTTGTTGTACATCCTACATATTGTAACTTACAGCTGGTGCATGTTATACAATAAATCGCATAGGTAGTATTGCAATTAAGGAAAGATTTTATTTTAAAAACCTGGCCATTAGGGCTAGATTCAAAACTTTGACAGATTTTCATATATCTACAGCAAGTGCAAATGGAGTGACCGCATTTGTAATTCCCTTTTGTTGACAGCCAAGTGCTCTGTGTTGTTCGGGACTTGTCATTTTTAAAGAGAGATGGACTCAGACAGTGGTCGCAATAACACCTGTACAAGCGTCATAGACGCCTGTTCAGGCCATTTTACTCCCTGGAAAAAGTCTAAGGCGTACCGATACGCCTTAGACTTTTCCCTGCCATTCAACGGCGCAGTGAATGCTGTAAACGGCACGGGCAGCGCAGCGATGCTGCTGCTGCTGCTGCCTGAAACAACCAATAACAAGGCTCCTTACAGTGAGGAGCTTTGTGATTGGTCAGGTTGAGCGGCTGCCGGAGCTTATGGCAGACCGCTCTGAAGGGAGGAAGGACGCGCGCGATCCTCACTGGCGGGGTAAGTGGGGATCTGTGAGATTTTGTGGGGATCTGAGCGCCTTGTTTTTCCCCTAGAATGATGAGTCTGAAGCGCTCAGCCGAGCGCGGTCTCTCCTCCGTGCTGAGCGCAGTACTGAAGACAGCCTCAATAGAAGGTCTAGGGGACCGTCTTCACTACCGCGCTCAGCAGTGAGGAAAAGTGGGTGAGCGCTTCAGACTCCTGCTCATAGAAGTCAGCGGGGGTCCCAGCGCTGGACACGTCAACAAGAGACCTCCATAACGGACCGACCTGTCACCTTTCTTATGAATCTATCAAGGATTTATTGCAGCATGTTCCACCAGACGCTGCTATAAGGATTTCTTCTGTAATGCGGCGCCGCATGGCGGCACATGGTGCTACAAGGACTGCATGTGGCCATTTGCAGCCTCCAGGACATGCCAAGCGCATGAAGTCTTTGCTGTAAGACTGTATAATGCAATAACCACAGCGGTGGTGGCACTTTTGTGGCATGAGATAGGGCAACCTGGCCATGGAAGACAAACTCCCCTTTATAGCGAGATCAACCATAAGACAAAATGACAGCCTCTAGATCAGGGATCAGCAACCTCTGGCACTCCAGCTGTGCTGAAACTACAACTCCCAGTATCCTCCTTTCACTTCTTTGGGAGTTACAAGAACAGCTGAGCAAGTGTGCATGCTGGGAGCTGTAGTTTCACAGCAGCGCTGGAGTGCCAGAGGTTGCTGCTCCCTAGATCAGTGGTTATCACTGCGTGATGTCATCATCCAGATCCACATGTGACTGTGGCCCTGCAAGGTATGTGCCCGGGTCTTTCGCTTGTGCCCTTGGCACCAGCATGCACCACCATCCATTGTGCCTGTGTCGTGCTTCGCCAGTGCCTCAGGTCTCTTCAGAGTCTACCAACAGCCCCGGTGGCACCAACATAACCACCTGAGAGCTCATCTACAAGGACGTAACTTTGGTGGGCAGCAATGGCCACGTGACCAGCGGCACAGAAACAGCAGCAAAAATTAAAAGAGATTGTCCCAAGATCAACACTATTTACCTGTCCATACTAGAACCAGAGAACACTAGAACATGGTAAGACCCGATGGTGGGACCCCCAGCGATCATGTACTTGAAGGGGACTTTAGTAACGACTTGCATTTCCCATGCAATAACAATTCTGGGGAATCAATTCTTGTGACTCTATATTGTACCATTCCTTTATTATTCCTACTAGAACTTATGAACGAGTTGCTAGTAGTCTGCAATAAGGGTCCAGCTGGATGTTACCAGTTGACAGCACCGATTGAATAATGTCAAGCTATACAGGGACACCCCCATCTGGACATTCACTGCACACTGCCAGCAAGTCATTCATAACTAATAACAGGAATAACAGAGGAATGGTGCAACAAAGTCATAAGAATAGATCCTCCAGGATTGTTATTACATGGAGTGGTGCAAGTTGTTACCAAAACAGACAAGTCAGGAGAGGTGAGGGGTCCTCTTTAACGACATGTGATAAATAGCGATCTTAGGACAAACCCATTAAACCTCATAAAATCACTGCAACAGTGACCTCAGTGGTACCGACCCTCCAGAGCAACAGTGACCTCAGTGGTACCGACCCTCCAGAGCAACAGTGACCTCAGTGGTACCGACCCTCCAGAGCAACAGTGACCTCAGTGGTACCGACCCTCCAGAGCAACAGTGACCTCAGCTAAATAAAAAATTGGCTAAATTTGCTATTTATGCATGGAAGACAGTTCTAGATACTAGTAATGGTTTCCCTGCATAAATAGAAACCCCTTAATGTTATGTAGGCCTTCGTATTAACTATCTGAATTACTGTAACTTTCGTACTCATCGGCTGAAAATACTCCTCAAAAATGGTAAGAGGAGTATTTTTACTCTTCCAGAAAAAATGTAGCGCGACCTCTGCTCACAGAGCTGGCTATGGTGGGTGCCTTTCGGGCTGCACATTTGATGCCTTTTTGTGCCATTGCTGCCCATTTTTTGTCACATGCTAGCACTGGGAAGTGCTTTTTAACAATGTGTTACAAATTTGAATATATTCATTGCTGAGTTGTGTGACAAAAATATTTCTTCTTTCATGATTAGATGTCTCTCTAATTTTTTGTCCCTTTGTTTTTACATGTGTAGCCAACAATAGATTCCTGTTCATGTTTAGGATATCATTGTTGCATTTTTCCATCATTTTTTGTGAATATGCTCTATGTGTCAATCTTCTTATAATATTTTGCGCCTCTGTTGCATAGGTTGACTCATCACTGCAATTTCTTCTAGCCCTGATCAATTCTCCTTTGGGTATATTTCTGATGGTGTGTGTGGGGTGGCATGACTGCGCATGCAATAGTGTATTGCCTGCTGTTGGTTTTCTGTATGTGCTGGTATATATGGAGGCTGTGGCGGAGTCCCCCCTGAGGCGGAGATCCAGGAACTCAATGTTTCTGGCGCTGTGTTGAACAGTAAATTGGATACCGTTCACACACTCGTTCAGATATTCTGCAAAAGTTGGTATGGCCGCCACATCGCCGGACCAAATAAAGATCAGGTCATCGATGTAACGGCCATACCATCTTATGTTATCCGAAAATGGGTTGGTGTCGATGAGGAGAAAGCCTCTCTCCCACCATGCCATGAAAATATTAGCTATGGAGGGAGAGAACTTTCCATCAAACCTAAAATAGTTCAGTCTCAGGAGGAAGTCCACCACAGCCACCACAGCCACCACATACATTCCCCAAAAACCACACTAGGGAAATGTTCACCAGATTATGGGGGATACTGGGGTAAAGTGCAACTACATCCGCTGTTACCCGTGAGTATTTCTGGGACCATTCTAAATTTTGAATATCTGATAGTGAGGGTCCGACACCCCCGCTGATTAGCTGTTTGAGGAGGAGGTGGCGCTCCATGCGAGCGCAGCTTTCTTTTCATTCCACTGCACTCGGTCTTGGAAGCGCAGTGTAATGACGAGTACTCGCTCCATTCACTTGAATAGACCAAGTACTTGTAATTACTCTAAACCACCGCTCCACGGGAGAGGACACGTAGTGTAATGACCAGGAAGCTGCACTCCATGAGCTGAATGGTGGGGGTGCCAGGTGTAGGACCCCCACCGATCTGATATTGATGAATCAATATGAATGGCAGGAGAACAACCCCTTTAAGCCTGACAAAAACCTCTCAAGCTATGCAGGAAATAGAAGACCGGGAGGAGGATGGAGATACAGCAGCTCTCTATTTCTGTGTCTGTGAGATGGCAGCAGAAGTTGGGAAATCTGCTTCCGCACCCACCAGGTATGGAGAGTGATGGCTCCACTGCTTCTTCTATCATATACATCTACCTAAAAAGGAACCATAATTCATGTCTTGAAACACTTAAAGGGGTTAAACCACCAGGGTTTTTTTCAAATTATTTTTATATTCGGCCACCATTAGGAATTACAGAGCCATATACCACACTAGAAAACACTCGTCAGTGATCGGCAGCAGCGGTTATGTAGGGCAGGGCTGGCCTGGCCAACCTGCGGCTCTCCAGCTGTTGTAAAACTACAATTCCCACCATGCCCTGCTGTAGGCTGATAGTTGTAGGCTGTCTGGGCATGCAGGGAGTTGTAGTTTTGCAACAGCTGGAGAGCCGCAGGTTGGCCATCCCTGATGTAGGGTATATACAGGACTATGGAGCCAGAACTGGGAGAGTGGGAGCTATTGTGTAGTTAGTCTAATGTCTTTCATAGAAATTTAGAAAGTTTGGCCTGAGGAAGAGCAGTCTAGCGCGAAACAGGCGTCGCCACGAGTAGTCTGCATGTCAGGTATGCTTGTCCGCCCCTGTTTTTACATTTGAAAATGTGATTTGCCTGGAATAAAAGAAGAGTTCACGTCTGTGGTGAGTGCCGCCTGTTTATTCTCATTATCGTATGGTTATGGAAGTCTGACTTGAGGCTTGAGCACCTCCGCATTGAAATTTGAAGACTCGTGGATGGACAAAGGAGGATACTAGTAGTGCCGTACTATGTCATTTTTTGGTGCATTAATCATAAATATATTCTATTATCCAACAATCTAGAAGCGCTTTTACATACGCAGACCGAGCAGGCAATTATGGGAAAAGGACAGTTCCTCCCATAGAGTTGACTGCTCGTCGGTGGAGTTAAAGAGCCGCATTTACAAGCAGCAATCTTCTCCAGTGCATGGGTATGTGCAATGGCTGGTGCAATTAGAGATTAATGGTTTCTGGGCAGCGGATTGCTGTTCACACAGCATAATCTGCTGCCCAGAAATGATGAGTGAATGTGCCACATGAACAATGAACTCCCCGATTAACAAGCGTTTTGCTTGTTCATCAGCTGATCAGCAGTACAATTAAATGGGCCTATTATCAGGAACAAGAGCTTGTAGTAATGCTCATTCCCAATAACTGGCCCCACAATTGTACAATGTAAATTTGCCATAAGGCTCCTATTTATCAAAAAAGTGATAAGCAGGGTGTTCTAGTGGTGATAGACAATCAGTTCTCACCTCTCCTGTGTTCTCCCCTGTCCCTTATACTAGGTATATTCATGCATAGTATTCCTTTTCATAGGAGCCTGCCTCTGCTATAAAAAGATTCATACTTGCCCACTACCCACAGCTCTGATTTGGCAGCTTGGCTCCCGTATGTCTGTCTTCCACAGCACAGGAATGGTCACCTGCTCTGCTGGGTCTTGTGGACATGTCCCCGCTGAATCCAGTTGTTGGCTGCAGTGGAGCAGATGATCATGCCCAAGCCTTGGTGGAAGTAAACAAGCCACAGACCGAAAGATGGACACAAGGGAGCAAGTGAGCAGGAACGGTGCTGCAGGTAACAGCCAAGTATGAATCTTTCCATAGTGGAGGCAGGCTGTGAGCACCTGTGAAAAGTAATTCATTCCCAGACAACCCCTTTAGGGCAAGCACAAAAAAAAAAAAAGAAAAAAAAAAAAAGCAGCTGCACTTTTTATAGGTTTCTTTTATTCCCATTTAGACATGCACATTATTCTCTGCATTTCCAGGACATATAGGGCTTTTCTGACCTTTCTGAGGTCAAATTCATATATTTCTTATCATTCTGAAGTAAATAACAGAGTTTTCCAGTTATTGAATGCATAGTGCATTGTATATTTACCAACAGAAATTTAGAACATTTCAGGAACTTCAGAAACTGTATTCCAATAAATATGGTTTAAACCAGTTCTACATTTTTCAAACCAGCACCTGGATCGGAATACTTTTGTAATTGCATGTAATTAAAAATGTAGTATAGCCACTCTTATTCAATAAAACGTATCTGTATAGTGCCACCTGCTGTTCTTTTCCTTATTTCTTGACCACCTCAATGAGGTGGTCGCATGTGCTCAGTTTAAATCTTCAACTGCCGCCATCCATAGGCTCTATTAGAAGCTTCAGCAGAAACGACACTCCCCTGAGCTGCCAGATTAAAATACATCTAGCAGAACAATCGGAGCAAAGAATGGCTGGTCCTACCTTTTTTTTTTTTTAGAAAAAGGTAGTCATGTACTATAGGATATCTGATTTTTTACATCAGTCATGGGATAACCCCTTTGATTTCTATCTAAGTAGACTGATTATTTCCAAGATGGTGAGAAAAAGCCTGATGTTGCCATTTTACTACAGTAAATTTTTATTACTAAATTATTGGTCATTTATAAAGGAGTCAGAGTAAGAACTTTGGCTTACCAACTCCACAGCCCTGGGTATACAGCTACATCAGGGAGAACCAGTGTGGCGCTAGAATCGGTGGGGGTTAAAACTGGTGTGTATACTTTTTTTGTGATTTTATCATAATTTCTAACTGTGGGCAATTATTTAAATACCCTGGAAAAACCCTTTAAAATAATGACTGTTAGGCTACTTTCACACTCTCGTTTTGGGCAGATTCATCATGGATCTGCAAAAACGGATCCGTTACAATAATACAACGTCATGAACGGATCCGTTTGTATTATCTGTAACATAGCCAAGACGGATCCGTCATGAACTCCATTGAAAGTCAATGGGAGACGGATCAGTTATCTATTGTGCCATAGTGTGTCAAAGAAAACGGATTCGTCCCCCATTGACTTACATTGTGTGGCTCAGTTTCGTCAAGCGGACAGCAAACTGCTGCAGGCGGCGTTTTTGTGTCCACCCCCAGAGCGGAATGGAGACTGAACGGAGGCAAATTGATGAATTCTGAGCGGATCCTTTTCCATTCAGAATGCATTAGGGCAAAACTGATCCGTTTTGCACCGCTTGATCCATGACGGATCTCGCAAACTGAAAGCCAAAACGCGAGTGTGAAAGTAGCCTTATTCTGCTCTCACGGCGTTCAGGTGTTGAAGTCATTAAAGAACAGAAAAGGAAAGGAAAGGCTAAATCGTGGAGTCAAAGTGGCAGATTACCTCATTTCCAAACTCCTGAAACATTTAGGTGTTCGGCGTTATTAAAGTAAATGTTGGTTATAGTGACGGGTTCACAGCGCTTCCACACGCTCGGAGCAGGACACGTCTAATCAGTCAGAATAAATACGATGGCGAAAAAGAAAGGTCACATTAATCACTGACCACATTTGTATTCTGTGTGAAGTTGGACACCGGCGGCCTATCATTTGCCTTTTAATTACATCTATTTCACAGTCCACAAAAAGCACTGCCATTTGGAACAGAAAGCATAAATAATATAGCGGAAGGCAAACAACGAAGAGCGTTTTGTTCTTGTTCTGTCAGCTTGGAAGAGGTTAAAGATCACCCCGGAGCCTTGCTGTACAGAAGATCCCTGCCCACCGAGTCGCTCAATCAAATTAACACTTTCTCTGGATTTTTGGCAGATTACAAATGATAGATGTAAGACGGGGTAATTGCACGTGTATTCTCAAGACAGACCGCGGTTTACTCCAAGGGCGTGAAATTATTTATATAGAAACAAGAAAACCTCCACAGTTTGGTTTACGATTCATCTGCTCAACCTAAGGTTAACTACCGGTATACATAGAGAATGAAGGTAGGCCTTATGGAGGGAGATGCCGAAAATAAAAGCATATGGAAAAGCTATCATTACAGGACCACAATTTTCCAAAAGGTAGTCCTTGTAACATTCGCAACTTAAAATGGTCTTCACAAACCAACCTGATTCATGATGAAGCAGTACATTTTTAAATGTTTACTTACAGTTGTGTTCAAAATTATTCAACCCCCACTGAAATTGAGTGTTTTGGCCAGTTTGACATTGATTTTGATCATTTCAGTCATCTTGTTTACAATTACATCAAAGAGGCACTTGTAAGTCAGACAAATATAACATAACATTTATAATGAAATAACCACAAATGTCTTTTCTGTGCTCACATCATTATCAGTTTTATTCAACCCCCAAGTGACATTCAATCTTAGTACTTAGTACAACATCCTTTTCCAGTTATAACAGCTTTTAAACGTGAAGCATAGCTTGACACAAGTGTCTTGCAGCGATCTACGGGTATCTTCTCCCATTCTTCATGGGCAAAAGCCTCCAGTTCAGTCACATTCTTAGGCTGGGTTCACACTTGAGCGTTTTACAGCGCGTTCAAACGCGCTGTAAAACGCTCAACACATGAAAACCAATGCTTCCCTATGGCCCTGGTTCTCACTTGAGCGTTTTACAGCGCGTTTGAACGCGCTGAAAAACGCTCTACACTCAAACAAGTTCTTGAGCTTCTTTGGGGCGTTTTGACGCGCGTTTGTGGCCATAGGACACTGCAGTCAATCACACAAACGCGCGTTTACTATTGCAAAAAACGCGCATAAAAAGGCGCGACAAAAACGCGCGTTAAACGCGCATATAAAATGCGCTCAAGTGTGAACCCAGCCTTAGGCTTGCGCGCTGCAACTGCTTTCTTTAAGTCCCACCAGAGGTTCTCAATCGGATTTAAGTCTGGTGACTGCGATGGCGACTTCAAAATGTTCCAGCCTTTAATCTGCAACTATGCTCTAGTGGACTTGGAGGTATGCTTGGGATCATTGTCCTGTTGAAAGGTCCAACGTCTCCCAAGTCTCAGGTTTGTGACGGACTGCATCACATTTTCCTCCAATATCTCCTGGTACTGAAGAGAATTCATGATACCTTGCACACGCTGAAGCTCCCTGTACCTGTAGAAGCAAAACAGCCCCAAAGCATGATTGACCCCCGCCATGCTTCACAGTAGGCAAGGTGTTCTTTTCTTCATAGGCCTTGTTCTTCCTCCTCCAAACATAGCGTTGATCCATGGGCCCAAACAGTTCTAATTTTGTTTCATCAGTCCACAGAACACTATCCCAAAACTTTTGTGGTTTGTCCACATGACTTTTGGCATACTGCAGTCGACTCTTCTTAATCTTTGGAGACAGCAAGGGAGTTCTGGCATGGAGG
The DNA here is from genome assembly GCF_905171765.1 of Bufo bufo. NCBI lineage: Eukaryota > Metazoa > Chordata > Amphibia > Anura > Bufonidae > Bufo > Bufo bufo. The sequence continues at coordinate 447,257,778 of NC_053393.1, read as the reverse complement.
CCTTCATTACGCAGTGTGCGCCTTATTGTCTGAGCTGAAACTTCAGTACCCACATCTGACAAATCTTTTTTCAGTTCCTCAGCAGTCACACGGGGACTTTTCTCCACTTTGCGCTTCAGGTAGCGCACAGCAGTCGAAGTCAGCATCTTCTTTCTGCCACGACCAGGTAGCGTTTCAACAGTGCCCTTTGCCTTGAATTTGTGAATGATGCTTCCTATGGTGTCTCTTGGTATGTTTATCTTTGCAATCTTCCTGTGAAGAGAAATCACCTCTTCTCTTGTCTTCCTGGACCATTCTCTTGACTTCACCATGTTTGTAATCACACCAGTAAATGTCTAGAAGGAGCTGAGTATCACAGTCCTTTTAAATCTGCCTAATTGGTGCTTATTATCCTTGATTGCTGATCCTTGACATCCACAGGTGTTTTCAATACCTGATCGAAAACACTTGAATGAACCTCTGTTCTTAATAGTGGTAGTCTTTAAGGTGTTGAATGATTGTGTCAATGAAGAAATCACAAAAAAAAAACATTTAATACTGTATTACAAAAAAAATTGATGTCATTTTAGTTGCATTTAGTTCTTTAAAAAGTCCTTGTAAGATTTCATTCTGAACACAATTACAAATGTACACTAAATTCCCTAAAACCCTTTACAGCATTGGGGGTTGAATAATTTTGAACACAACTGTAGGTCATCAAGTTGGGAGAATTACTCACAAAGAGAGGACCTGACGGACTACTGTTCATGCACTACGTGGCTGACCATTCATCCGAATAGCTGGCATGTAAGGCCCCTTTCACACGGGCGAGTTTTCCGCGCAGATGCGATGCGCGAGTTGAACGCATGGCACCCGCACTGAATCCCGACCCATTTCTATGGGGCTGTTCACATGAGCAGTGATTTTCACGCATCACTTGTGAGTTGCGTGAAAATCGCAGCATGCTCTATATTGTGCATTTTTCACGCAACGCAGGCCCCATAGAAGTGAATGGGGCTGCGTGAAAATCGCAAGCATCCGCAAGCAAGTGCGGATGTGGTGCGATTTTCACGCATGGTTGATAGGAGACGATCGGGATGGGGACCAGATCTTTATTATTTTCCCTTATAACATGGTTATAAGGGAAAATAATAGCATTCTGAATACAGGGGTTCAGAAGGGGTTGGAGGGGCTAAAAAAAAATATATATTTTTTAACTCACCTTAATCCACTTGATCGCGCAGCCGGCATCTCTTCTGACTTCTTTCTTTGCTCTGTGCAAGAACAGGACCTGTGGTGACGTCACTCCGGTCATCACATGATCTTTTACCATGGTGATGGATCATGTGATGGACCATGTGATGACCGGAGTGACGTCACCACAGGTCCTGTTCCTGCACAGAGCAAAGAAAGAAGTCAGAAGAGATGCCAGCTGCGCTATCAAGTGGATTAAGGTGAGTTAAATTATTATTATTTTTTTTTAACCCCTCCAGCGCTATTTTACTATGCATTCTGTATTCAGAATGCTATTATTTTCCCTTATAACCATGTTATAAGGGAAAATAATACAATCTACAGAACACCGATCCCAAGCCCGAACTTCTGTGAAGTTCGGGTTTGGGTACCAAGCATGCGCGATTTTTCTCACGCGAGTGCAAAACGCATTACAATGTTTTGCACTCACGCGGAAAAATCGTGCATGTTCCCGCAAAGCACCCGCACATTTTCCCGCAACGCCCGTCTGAAAGAGGCCTAATAGTACAATATAGCACTGCAGGGACAATACATGGCCAGGGGTGGCTTCCCCTGTGGTAACAGCCAATTGTGTGGGTTACACAATCCAGATGGATGAAGGTCTAAAATGGCATTGTCTAGATGAGACAACCCCTTTAAAAGGGGTTATCCAAAGTCTACAACATGCCCCCCAATTCCCGGGCCCCTCACGGTGACAGTGCAGGGATCTGGAGTGACACGGGTGACGGGGAGCAGGTAAGTATAATCTATATGAGGGGCCCAGGCATTGGGCGGGGGGGGGGGGCTTGGGGGAAGGGGTAGGTTTTAGACTTTGGATAACCCCTTTAAGACAGTGATATAACTAAATGAAGCCCGTTTTATCACAGGGCATGTTGGTCATTTTTGTAGGCACCATTTTCAGGTTAGTATTGAATTCCTATCATGCTTATTAAGGCCTCATGCACATGAAAGTTGTTGTGTTCCGTGTCCGTTGTTCCATTTTTCGTGATTTTCTGCGGACCCATTGACTTTTAATAGGTCAGTTGAAAACTCGGCTAATGCACCGTTTGTCATCCGCGTCCGTGATCCGTGGTTCCAGTCAGTCAAAAAAATATAACCTGTCCTATTTTTTTCGGTTTGCGGACCCATTCAAGTCAATGGGACCGTGGAAAAAATGTGGAGGAACACAAGATTGTCATCCATTTTTTTTCTATCATTTGCATGGCAAACTTGACTTAGACTTTTTTTTTTACTTTCCTTCATGTCTGGTGATCCTCTAAAAATAAAAGGAAGACACACGGAAACGGATCACGGAACAACGGAACCCCATTTTGCGGAACGGAACACAACAACGGTCGTGTGCATGAGGCCTAAAAGGCAGATTTTTCTCAGCAATGAGGGCACATATGAATATGGGACCAACACAGATGCCTTCAGCCGCCAAGAGTGGCATCGCCAGGGGGGCGCCAGAGGGGGCCACGGCCCCCCCTACATAACACTGTGCCCCCCAACTAAAATGCACCCCCCAAGTGAGCTGTCGTAGTCGGGCACAGGGAGATGATCGCTTCCATTGCGCTCATCTCCATAGTCATCTGCCTGTGCTGCGGCAGGGCAGGGGAAGGAGAGGCGTGTCCCTTCCCCTTCCTCCGATAGGCTGCAGGCACTAGGTCGGCAGCCTATCAGAGGCCGGCGCAGGCGGCGCGATGACGTCATCGCGCCGCCTGAGTCATACAGCGCGGGACAAAGGCCGGAAGAGGCCTGCATCGCATCGCTGACATGGAGGTAAGTATAAGTGTTTTTTTTACAATAGTTTTACAGGCACGTGAATGGGGGGGGGGGGGGGGGGCTTATTACAGGCACGTGAATGGGGGGGGGGGGGCTTATTACAGGCACGTGAATGGGGGGGGGGGCTTATTACTGGCACGTGAATGGGGGGGGGCTTATTACTGGCACGTGAATGGGGGGGGCTTATTACTGGCACGTGAATGGGGGGGCTTATTACTGGCACGTGAATGGGGGGGGGGCTTATTACTGGCACGTGAATGGGGGGGGGCTTATTACTGGCACGTGAATGGGGGGGCTTATTACTGGCACGTGAATGGGGGGGCTTATTACTGGCACGTGAATGGGGGGGGCTTATTACTGGCACGTGAATGGGGGGGCTTATTACTGGCACGTGAATGGGGGGGGCTTATTACTGGCACGTGATGGGGGGCTGGGCTTATTACTGGCACGTGATGGGGGGCTGGGCTCATTACTGGCACATAGGGGGGCTCTTGTTACTGGCACGTTATTAGGGGCACTTATTACTGGCACGTTATTGGGGGCACTTATTACCGGCACGTTATTGGGGGCACTTATTACCGTATTTTTCGCCCTATAAGACGCACCGGCCCATAAGACGCACCTAGGTTTTTGGGGAGGAAAATAATAAAAAAAAAAAATTTAAACCAAAAGGTGTGTTTGGAACTAATGGTGGTCTGTGGATGACGGACACTGTTACAGGGGGGATCTGTGGCTGGCACTGTTACAGGGGGGGGGGGGGGAATCTGTGGCTGGCACTGTTACAGGGGGGGGGATCTGTGGCTGGCACTGTTACAGGGGGGGGGGGGATCTGTGGATGGCACTGTTACAGGGGGGGGGATCTGTGGATGGCACTGTTAGAGGGGGATCTGTGGATGGCACTGTATATATGTGTGTGTAATATATATATATATATATATATATATATATACACACACACACACATATACATATATATATATATATATATATATATATATATATATATATATATACACACACACATATACATACACACACACACAGTGCCATCCACAGATCCCCCCCCCCCCCCCCGTAACAGTGCCATCCACAGATCCCCCCCAGCCCATAACTGTGCCATCCACAGATCCCCCCCCGCCCATAACTGTGCCATCCACAGATCCCCCCCCAGCCCATAACTGTGCCATCCACAGATCCCCCCCCAGCCCATAACTGTGCCATCCACAGACCCCCCCCCAGCCCATAACTGTGCCATCCACAGACCCCCCCAGCCCATAACTGTGCCATCCACAGATGTCCCCCATGAAACAGTCATCCACAGATACCCCCCGCCGCTCCAGTATACAAATATAAGATGTCTTATTAAACATGCCCCCTCACTCCTAATAGTACCGTACATCCTAACCGCTTCAGTACAATGCAGGCAGGCAGGCGCGTCACTCACTGGCGTCACTTGCCTGCGCCGCCTGCTTCATTCATAAAGTAGGCGGCGCAGGCACGTGACATCAGGGAGTTACGCTGCCGCCCGCCCGGCCTGCCTGCATTCTACTGAAGCTGTTAGGATGTAAGGTACTATTAGGAGTTGGGGGGCATGTTTAATAACTATTAATTGAATAAGACATCTTATATTAGTATACCGGAGGGGCGGGGCTATAGTACACTGACTGCACCACCCCATCGCTATTGCCGGCCCCCAGCTCCTCCTCCCAGTCCCTCCACGAGTCCCCGCTCGCTCATCGGAGCTTGCGATGTTAAAAAAATGCCAGCATTCGCCCCATAAGACGCAGGGGCATTTTTCCCCCCATTTTAAGTCTTATGGGGCGAAAAATACGGTACTGGCACATGATTGGGGGCACTATAGGGGCATCTACTGAGGACACAAAGAAAAGGTATTTTATATGGGGGGCTCTGTACAGTAGCATTTTATACTGGGACACATTATGGTGGGTACTATGGGGAAGGGGGAGAGGAGTACTATGAAGTCATCTACGGGGGGCACTAAGGAGGGGTATTTTATACTTGCAAATTATGGGGGACACTGAGGGCATCTACTGGGGCACGATATATGGGGCATTTTATACTGGTACATTATGGGGGGAACTAGGAGGAAGGGGGAGAGGAGCACTATGGGGGCATTTACTGGGGGCACTATATAGGGGTATTTTATACTGGCACATTATGGGGGACATTAGCTCAACTGGCATTATGGTGGGCTTTATTACTCCCCCACTAGGTATGACCCCTAGTAGCAGCACCAGCCTCTCCCTGCTCTGCTATCCCTCTGCCCCTTCTCCAAATCCTTATTATGAAATCTCTCTCATTAGGATAAAACACAACATCAGCTCCGCCGAGCCCCCGGCCAAAGTGTTGAAGTGGCGTCCGAGATCCCCAAGGGCCAAGCCAAGTAATTGTAAGTTTTTATGTGAAATAGGTTTATATGTTATACACATATAGCATACACTGTGCCACACAATGTACAGTATACCGCTACACAGTGCCACACAATGTACAGTATACCGCTACACTGTAGTCTGTTCTATAAGCACCCTTGTTCTGTGGCGGCGGACAGAAAATAATCTGGAAGTGCCCCTCCCGAGACCAGGCTCTGGATCCACCACTGGTCTGGACCGCTCACAGGAGTGTACATTTCTTCTAAACTGTAATCCGCAGAAATCAGCGCTCGCTCGGTAACAACTAACAGGCAGTGCCTGAAGGCTGTAGCCTGGCCCTGTTACCGAAGCTAGCCAAGTGGTGTAAGGTTAAGGTACTAGTAGAGATGAGCGGCCGCTTAATCCTGATTTAAAAGTTAAAGTTACTGCAGGATATGGATTACACATGCTATGATTAGACAGATGTCAAAGCTCTCATCCAATGACTGTTTGTGTCTATGACCACCAAATTCCTCTATGTTACAGGAGGACATCCCTGCACCTCTTACGTTCACAGATAGCAAAAAAAAACACTTGCTCAGGAAGTCCAAGGATTCCTTTTCATAGGAGCCTGCCTCTGCTATGAAAGATTAATACTTACCTGCTACCCACAGCTCTGATTTGGCAGCTTAGCTCCCGTAGGTCTGTTTTCCGGTAAACATTGTCTACATCCTCCACAGCACGGGAATGGTCACCTGCTCTGCTGCAGCCACTGACTGGCTCTTGTGGACAGCTCACCGCTGAATCCAGTTGTTGGCTGCAGTGGAGCAGATGATCAAGGAACACACAGAATACAAATGTGGTCAGTGATTAAATGTGACCTTTCTTTTTTGCCATCGTATTTATTCTGACTGATTAGACTTGTCTTGCTGTTTACTTCCTCCCAGGCTTGGGCATGATCATCTGCTCCACTGCAGCCAACAACTGGATTCAGCGGTGAGCTGTCCACAAGAGCCAGTCAGTGGCTGCAGCAGAGCAGGTGACCATTCCCGTGCTGTGGAGGATGTAAACAATGTTTACCGGAAAACAGACCTACGGGAGCTAAGCTGCCAAATCCGAGCTGTGGGTAGCAGGTAAGTATTAATCTTTCATAGCAGAGGCAGGCTCCTATGAAAAGGAATATTGGGACTTCCTGTGCAAGTGTTTTTTTGCTATCTGTGAACGTAAGAGGTGCAGGGATGTCCTCCTGTAGCATAAAATAATTTGGTGGTCATAGACACAAACAGTCATTGGATGAGAGCTTTGACATCTGTCTAATCATAGCATGTGTACAGAATAGATACTCAGGACGTAGCTACTGGGGGTGGAAAGGTAGCAGTCACACACAGGCGCTGATGCTCGAGGTGCCTAAAGGCCACTCCGCCACGTGTTGCATGGTAAGGAGCACAGTTAGAGTTTTTGCATTGGGGCCCTGGCGCTTTAACATTGTTTTCCACTGTAGATATTGATGATCTATCCTCAGGATTAATATCAGTTCAGTTGGAGGTCCGACACCCGGCTCCCCCACTGAACAGTTGTCTTTAGATACCATAGGGCCAGAAACGGAACAGTGTAGAGGTCCTGCAGATAAGCCTCCATTACCCTTTTTTTCCCCCCTGCATTTTGGGCATAGGTCAGCAGATTTGTACCTATAAAACTGGCTGACCTGTTCCATGTGTGCTTGGCGGCTGAAGGAATCTGTGTTGGTCCCATGTTCATATGTGTCCGCATTGCTGAGAAAAATGATCTGCCTTTTAATAAGCATAATAGGAATTCAATACTAACCTGAAAATGGTGCCTACAAAAATGACCAACATGCCCTGTGATAAAGATGTCACAATGACGCCAAATCCTCATAGCGAGAAACGTTGCTTAAACACTCCTTAAGAAGCCTACCTTCATCAGCTGGGCTGCAACCCACAGATGACCATCGGCATGCTAGCTTTTCTGCCTCTAATGGGTGGCCTACAATACAAAGACTGTAATGAAAGGTGAAGTCATTTCCTCCCACTGGATTCTTTCTTGCTCACAATTCCTGTAAATTGCTTTACCCTCCCTCTCATTAAATGCAGGAGCAGCAACTCCGGGGTCACACAGTCTCCTACATGCTGTAGGTACAGCGCGCCCTCTGAACATTCATCTGATACTTCATTGTTGATGACAGCTCCAGAGATTTTTAAACCCTTACATTAAAAATGACTGACATCATGATAAACTGATCTCAAAAGATTTCAATTAGAAATGATTAACTAAGCTGGAGCTGCCAAGCTTCCTGTACTGAAGATAGCATGTGCTCCAATAAGAGCACAATTGTGGATTTACTGCTCAGTGACCGGCACAATGAGCTGATGGCCAAGCCTTAGGAGTCTTCTCCAATGTTCAGAAACAACGACGCTCATATTTCCAACAAATGAAAAGGACAGGACCATCAACACCTTGGACTAGGCATAACTTACCCTGAAGTTAATTATGACCCCAAGTGATTTTTACAGCGAGTTTGTATCTGATGGCGGGGCTTTGATCAGATAGAGACTGGTTGTATCATAAACTAGATCAAGGTTGGACCAGGAGATGCAGCAGAGACACAGACCGCGTTTCCCGGGCAGATCATGGTCATGTGCGAGCCCTTACATAGATGATTTTTTTTCCCAATTGGGTCCGCCCAAAAAAAAAAATAAACAAAAAAAAAAAAAAAAAACACATAACACGGAAGGTACTCTGTATGCCTTCCGTTTCCGCATTTCCTTTCCGTTGAAAGACAGAACATATCCTATTATTGTCCGCATAACGGACAAGGATAGTATTGTTCTATCAGGGGCCAGCTGCTCTGTTCCGCAAAAAACAGAATGCACACACGGACATCTGTATTTTTTGCAGATCCGTTTTTTGTGGACCGCAAAATACTGAAAAAGCTATAGGGTCGTGTGCAAGGGGCCTAATTGTGGAAATGACCCATATTAGTATGGATCCTCTTACCCCTCATTGATAATCCGCCCTTAGTTTTAATAGGGCAAGATCACTGGACCCAGTTGCAGGCTGGAAGATGATTAAGGATTTGTTGGTCCCACAAATCAGTAAATGGCACAGCCTGCACCGCTAGTCCTCAATTGGAGCCATGTCCTGGCACCATGAGACCAGTGATGCAGCAAAGCAATTCAAAATATGTAGCAAGCCATAGGGTCATCAAGAAATTGGATGGCCTCCATGTAGAGGAAAACATCATGCTGGCTAGCCTGGACGTTGAGGCATTATACAGCTCTATACCCTACGAACAGGGGTGTGATTCTTTGGCCTCTTTTTTTATGGGAGTGGGGGATTCACTATTGGCACCACAATGAGTTGTGCTCCACATAATGAAGTTCATTTTGGAGCACAACGCGTTTCTGTTTGAAGGGGTTTGCCTAGATTGATACTGATAACTAATCAGTGGGGGGTGTCAAACACCTGAGACCCCCGCCAATCAGCTGTTTGAGAAGGCACCGGTGGCATTATAGTTAATGGGGCTGAGCGAGATACCAAGCTTGGTAAGCATGGAGAAGGCCACGGCGCTCACAGAAGCCCCGATGCCTTCTCAAACAGATACGGATGACCAATGAGTTTCGTCTAGCAGCTGATGACCTTAAACACTGGTTTCAACGGCGTGGATATCCTCGATAGGCACTGAAAAAAGGCCTACCAACATGCTTTTAACTATGATATCCCTGCTTAATCCCAGGACACGTGATGAAAAAAAATATATATATAAATCACAGCCAGTTTTCATCCTTGCTCGTGGAGCAATAAGGACGGGTAAAACCTTTACCAGCACGGGCAACTCCTACTGGAGTAGAAATTTTATCAACTGCAGAACCATTAGAGAATTTGGGAGACATATTGATGAGCACTTAAATGACATCCGTAAAATGTTGGATACCTCCATTGCACGTCATGTAGCTGAGGATTATAAAGGAGCCCCCAATGTCATCCAATTTCAGGGGGTAGAGGTAATACGGCCCTTTCCCAGAGGGGGGATGGAATCTGGATAAGAAGTTGCTGCAAAAGGAGGCACAGTGGACTTTTTGTTTAAAAACCGTCGAATGATTCTCTGGTTACTTGGGGCACGGTACAGTGTCTTGATGCCATGGTGTCTCCTCCCCTCTCTCCATGTGGTCCCAATGGACTATTATAATGGATTTAAATTTTGTTTTATTACTGTATCCTCATGAAGGATCATCTTAGTAGTAGACGGTGCCAGACTTGACACAGGGTTTGCTTTGTGTTTGGGGCTGCTATTTGGTCGATCACAACCTAACCTGTCCCCTAGCTTCTTGCCAGGGCTGGGACAGGCACAGTGGCGGAGTCTGAATGTACCCGCTGTGGTTTCACCCAATTTTCTGTACACTGCAGCGGCAGGCACGATGTTGCTCCTGTAATGAACGGATATCTATACTACCTTTGCTCAAAGGGCTCCTGATGACACATCACTTAGATGTAGAAACACATTGAGCGGAGCAAGACGTAGAGTATGGTAGTTAATACCAGATGGCTCAGCAACTAATCTCTGTAGTCAGAAGCCAGGGGAGGATCCTTAGAACAGCACTTACACATTGCTTGTGTTTGAACAAGAAGGCTGCTGACAGTTGCACCATTGCAGGCAAACAGCGGAGCACCGGTCATCACCCCTGTGGCCTGCTACATATTTTGAATTGCTTTGCATCGCTGGCCTCATGGTGCCATTACGGACATAGCTCCAGTTGAGGATTAGCTGTGCAGGCTGTGCCATTTACGGATTGTGGGACTAACAAATCCTTCCATCCCGCAACTTGGCCCAATGATCCTGCCCTATTAAAATTAAGGACAGATTATCAATGAGGGGGAAGAGGATCCATACTAATATGGGTCAGGTTTACAATTAATATTTAGGGACCTTAGTGGGTGGTACTTGTCCATTTTAACACTTCTACATAATAAAGTTTTTGTTTTTCTTTGAGCGTCCGTATTCTAGCAGTGGTAGTTATTGTCTAAAGGACGCATACATCCCATATCTTTGTGAGCCATTGGACTGAAGGGTTGTCCAGGATTTTGACGTTGATGGCGTATCTGCAGCATAGGCCATCAACCGCAAATCAGCAGTGGTCCAACACCCCCAACTCCAGCACCAGAACTACACAGCTCCGTTCATTGTGTAGTGCATGACGCTTCAATGGGAGCAGAGCTGCAGTTACCAGTGCTATCCACTACACAAGGGCTACATGGCAACCTTGGCCATGACACCCGAGGATCCAAGGATCATTTTGAAGCGGTGCAGCCATAGAATGGAATGGGGTCAAGCTGCTGCGACACCAGAATCAGAACAAAACCCTGATGGATTTTTTGCAAGTCATGCTGCTACCCCATTCAGTTCTATGGCTGCACTGCTACACACCGATTTTTGGTCACACGGCCAAGAGCGTTGTGTAGCCCCAACCCGATTCTTTCCGTTGGAAATCCAGCATATGTTTAATCAAGATAATGCAGGAAAGGCTTAACAGAATGTAAGGAGAGTTCACATAAGGCGACTACACTTCTAATCTGAATTTCTAGTTAATCATTGGATGAGCGATTGCTCTCTAAGGGAGCCTTCACACGGCAGATAATTCTGCAAGCACATGGATTGATTTTCAGTCGCGGAATTTTCTGCCACAAAATCTGCAGTGTGTGAAGACTCACTAAAGGCTCTATCAGATGAGCCATGGTCACATCCCTGCGTTGTCCGAGTGGACAGCACATGACCTGAACATTGACCCATTATAGTCAAGGGGCCAAATCATATACAGCATCACAAAAGTGAGTACACCCCTCACATTTTTGTAAATATTTTATTATATATTTTCATGGGACAACTCTGAAGATCTGACACAATGTACAGTAGTCGGTGTACAGTTTGTATAAGTGTAAATTTCATCTGCGCTCCAAATAACTCAACACAGCCATTAATCTCTATACCGCTGGCAACAAAAGTGAGTACACCCCTATGTAAAAATGGCCAAATGGTGCCCAATTAGCCATTTTCCCTCCCCGGTGTAATGTGACTCGTTAGTGTTACTCAGGTGTGAATGGGGAGCAGGTGTATTAAATTTGGCGTTACCGCTCTAACACTCCCTCATACTGGTCACTGCAAGTTCAACATGTCACCTCATGGCAAAGAACTCTGAGGATCGGAAAAAAAGAATTTTTTGCTCTACATAAAGATGGCCGAGGCTATAAGAAGATTGCCAACACCCTGAAACTGAGCCGCAGCACGGTGGCCAAGACCATACAGAAGTTTAACAAGACAGGTTCCACTCAGAACAGGCCTCGCCATGATCAACCAAAGAAGTTTAGGGCACGTGCTCAGCGTCATATCAAGAGGTTGTCTTTTCAAAATAGACGTATGAGTGCTGCCAGCATTGCTGCAGAGGTTAGAGGGGTGGGGGGGTGGGGGTCAGCCTGTCAGTGCTCAGACCGTACGCCGCAGCCTGCATCAAATTGGTCTGCATGGTTGTCATCCCAGAAGGAAGCCTCTTCTAAAGATGATGCACAACAAAGCCCACAAAAGGTTTGCTGAAGACAAGTAGACTAAGGACATGGATTACTGGAACCATATCCTGTGGTCTGATGAGACCAAGATAAACGTATTTGGTTCAGATGGTGTCAGGCGCGTGTAATGGCAACCAGGTGAGGAGTACAAAGACAATTATATTGCTCATCTAAATGAGCTCTAACATTCCAAATAAAAATAATAATTTCAAGATATTAGAAAATCTGCTTCATAATCAAAGGGTTTTTCCAGAACTTAGATATTGATGGCTTTTCCTCAGGATAGGTCATCAATATTAGATTGGTGGGGGTCCAACAACCCCAACCACCCCCGTCCAGCTATTTCGGGCAAAACTATACAGTGGATGGAGCCAGAAGCAGAGGGTGCCATCCACTATGTAGTGGCCATGCCAGGTACTGCAGCTCAGCTCCTATTCAAGTAAATGGGAGAAGACAGCATTTGAGATTCTTCCAGTACAGCTGATGATACTGAATCTTCACGATTGAATTCACTCATATGTGGGAAGCTCTAGTCATCCTGCAGCTCAATAACCGGCAATATCTGAATATATTAACTGTGAGTCAGCATGTATCTATTACTGAAAGAGGGAAATCATTAAACTTTCCTAAAAGGCAACAGTCATAAAATACCCATCTACTGAGAGAAAAAAGGGTATGGATCTAATAGTCAAATACAACACTATCAAAAATCCACTTCCTCCACTATTTGACTCATTTGAACAGAGTAAAATCCACTGTGCAGTGAAGAATATAACAAATATTCATATCGTAAAATGATATCATTAATAAAAAACAATGAGATTTTGTTGCAAAAAAAAATCTGCTGTGGATATTGTGACAGATCTACACTAGTTACATGCAGATATGCCCCAGATTTCACCGTCTGCACTGCAAAGGGTGAAATCTACGGCGATAATCTGTATCACTGACACGTATGCAGATACTGTTGGGGAAAATTCTCCGCAGCGGGTCAAATGAGAATTTTTTTTTTTATTTCATCCATTTTGCTGTTACTGTAAATGCTGCAGATTTTTCACACACAATTCCACGGTGGAAAATCCACTGTGTAAAAGGGAGTCTATCAGCAGTTTTGTCAAAGCAAAACTCCTGACAGGCACACAGTAGGTAAGGACATAGGTAAGTAGTGCTGTAAAAATACATTTTTAATGCTTCAGCTCCCACAAGTGACCAGGGGCGGCCTGCAGGCTCTGTGTAGGAGATGACTCAGTGGGGATCATTTATTAAAGTTCGTCTGGTGTACAATTAGTTGCAAAGGGCATTTTTACACCAGATGGGCAGGATGGGGGCGTATTGGGACCCCTGCAAATTTACTATTTTCCAAACTAAAAACTATCCCAGCCTCACAGGTGTGCACACTGCCATATATGTGCCTAATTTATGACGAGGCAGTGCAGGGGTGACAACCAAAGACGGGTGTAAAAAGCTGTCTTCGTAAATGTCCTCCAGTGTACGAGCACCTACACAGTCCATCTGCTGGAAGTTACCGCTGGAAAGGTCTCCTGGTTGGATGCTCCAGCCATCACTCACAGAAGGAGGGGAGGGCAGATGAAACCACTCCGAGGACAGTACACATACCCGTTGATTTTAATGTGTATTCACACATCCATGATTTCCCACGAACTGGGGTTACCCCATCAAAGTATTCCCTATTTTTGTCCCTGTATACTGTGGGGATTCGCTCTGGAAGTTAGGATTAGCGGGTGCAGCACACAGGCAAAGTACAAGTTCTTGGGTCAAAACATCAGTGTTTATTCACACGTGAAAGCAAAACAAAAACGCAAGTTGCTTGGTGATTGTTCACACACATGAAAAGTTCATATACAAAACAGTCTCCTTTTCTCCTGGGTGTTACTTCACACACTGTTGGAAGTTCTGCCTTGTCAAGTCCACAGACAGGTGTTAGGCGGCCTGTTCGCCCTCATAGGGGTCTGAGCCCTCCAGCCCGGCTCAAGCTGCAGATCCCAACACAGCCCTCAGATCCCAGCACACAGACCTCCTGAGCTCCACTGTCAGGTGGAGGTAATCCTCTTCACCTGGTTTTTATGCCTGGCAAAACCCAGCCTGGAAAATGGGGAGTAGTCACCCACCCAGCCTTTTGACTACTCCCAGTATCAGCCGTCCTAGATCAGCTATTACAGCCATACTAAGTATCAAGGTGTCAAAAAGCAACTGCTGCTGACACATAAAAACCGGCTCTTACTCCAGCAAGGCCAGGAACCTCGGTGACACGTATCTATCATCCACGATGATTCCTTCTTAGAATACAGATCCATCAGGCCCATTATAGTCCAGGGGTCAGTGAAAAAACAAGAACATAAGAAAGATGGCATCCATGTTTCGTCTGTTTTTTACGGTTTGCTGCTAGGAGATGATCTTGAAATTTATTTTAAAGCTGAACATTGTCTGTGGCATACAGATAACACAGACGGCAAAAGACGGACACACATGGACCAGACATGTATCTTAACGGGTGAACCGCTGACCATCTTGTCACTGATGTCATCATGGACATGTGAATGAGGCCTAAGCTTGAAACACAGCAGGCACTGGCCCGTCCCCGGGCACTTGCAGGGGGCATGCTCGTGGCATTACCTCTCGTCTCTACCTATGTCTGTCAGCAGTTCTGCATCAACAAACCTGATTCCTGTCAGAGTCAAAACGCAATGTTCAGCAAGTATACAACACTATAAAGTGAGGCGGCAGTAGGAGCATGTTCACTAGCACAAAAGCCCCCTCCATGTGCATGTTAGGCTAATGATGGGGGCCGGGTCATCTCAGGCAATGAGAATCATGGGGAGAGCATGAGAGTGCAGACACGCCAAGAGTGTCTCAGAACCTGATCAAGCTCATTTCCAAACGTTCCGTCCCATAACTCATTCCTTTTAGCGGGAAACTAGGCAGCCATAAGGTCAATCAAGATGGTAGATGGACAGACAAACATGAAACCATACACAATGCATTAAAAAAGAAAAATAGGGCAATACAACTCTCACACCCCAATATAATACAGCAAATACACTTTATTACACCTTGTCTAAGCATTAAAAAAAATAAAACACTGCAAAAATGATGTCTCCATAAGAAACTAAATCATGTCCCCTCAACTTCTTTCCGCTACACAGCGACAGAGGGATGTGAATGACATATCATTAGTGCCCAAAATGGTATACGAGGATGGATAACCTACATGGGCCAAGGTTTCACAGTGAAATTATTTTCTCGTTAATGGAGTTGTGCAGGATAAGAAAGACCTGGCTGCTTCCTTCAAGAAACAGCGCCACACATGTCTATGGGTTGTGTCTGGTATTGAAGCTTAGCTGGGATACAGCCACAAAACCACAGACATCCCGTGGACAGGTGTGGCACTATTTATGGAAGAGCGCAGAGGTTTTCTAAGACTGGACAACTCCTTTACGTAAAGCTACACACAATGCTTTGTCCGACAACAGTGATGACAGCATCTCTACACCAATGTGTAAGGCCCCTTTCAGATGAGTGATATGAAATGGTCAGTGAAACACTTCTATCAAGAAGTTGGGTCCCAGGAAAAAAGATACTTGGGGGAGATTTATCAAAACTGGTGTAAAGGGAAATTTGTTTAGTTTCCCATAGCAACCAATCAGATTTCACCTTTCAATTTCCAAAGGTGGAATCTGATTGGTTGCTATGGGCAACTAAGCCAGTTCTACTTTACACCAATTTTGATAAATCTGACCCACAGGCTGGGCTTCCTTTACACCTAGAAGTCATCTCCACCGCCTGACGCATCTATAACTAAACTGGGCAGTATTTTGAATCATTTACCCAGTTTTATATATGGACTTCTGCAGACTGAGAAGCTGAATACTGACTATCGCTATGTAGTGCTGTCCAGACTACGGTGTCATGTAGGTGGCTGACTAGGGGCCCAACTTGGCTCAGGGGCCCACAGGGGTTTCACCCGATCCCCTGAGGGAAACTATGAGCTTGGTGGTTAGCAGCTGTGTGTGCCTGGGAACATATAAAATATACATACTTACCAATATTTCAGTTGGTAAAAACCAGGCAAAGAAGCCCTGCCCCCTGGGAACATCCCAATCCCACCCAGGAGCACCTACTTATGGGCAGGGTTTGTGTTATCCCCACTAATCTCCAGTCCAGACCAGGACAGCACAAATTTGCCAGGATGGTCTCTGAAAATCAGGGAATTTGGGACAGTTGGCAACTACGAGTATATATCCACAACGGGTGGACTTTGAAGGCCAAGGAGTGGGTATTCGAGATGACACAAATACAACTAATAAGACTGTAGTTCATAATAAGTGAGAGAGACAGGGGACACCATCTGTCAACCCAGCAATTCTAAGGTCTCTAATGAAACAAAGGTTGTGTCGGTGCAGCTGGCTATGTCACATTCCATAATGATAGGGCTGTTATCAGAAATATAACACTATTCAGCTGTGGGAAACAAAGAACCGACACACTGAAGAGAACAATCTAGACTTCTCTCCACGCTCATACCAGGGCTGCCAAGTGTCGGTGTACACGCTGATAGACTTCTGAAACTGACCCATGCACTTCTAATTGTGATCAGGGGGTTATCAAGGGAATTGCAACTATTTAAGATGTAAAAATAGTCTCAAGTCCCCTTTTTGACCACCCGTGCGACAATATTAAGTCACATATCTGGTCATAAATTGGGCTAATCCTCCGCCAGCGCAAGGCGAAACAAAGACCGGCGTGAAAAACGTTATGTCCCCCGCTGTATTTTGTGTATTTTTATTTTTGCCATATGCAGAGAAACCACATCAAGGTCAGCGTTGCCAACCGCCCAGAAATTTCTGGACAGTCCGTAAAAAAAGTTGACTTCTTTCCTGTGTCCGTGTAAAAAAAAATTACGTGTCAGATTTTTTTTTTGAGGCTGGTGATACTTGACTAGTTTATTGCTGGTAATGAGTTCCTATCTGTATATTAAGCTATAGAGATGTATTACTTATAATCTTCATCATTCATTAAGGTTTTCCAATTTGTTGTAAAAAAATTGGGCTGTCGTGATTTGGGGATAATTTGTCCAGAAAAAAGAAGAATTCAGGTTGGCAACCCTGGTCAAGGTACTCTATATGTTGAAAATCACAGAAATAAGATAATAATGCACTTAGTAAAGTAGATGCAAGCATTATATATGGACAAAGTCCTCACTCTGATATGATAATATCTGAGACACTTAGCCAAAAGTGCATTATTATCTAATTTCTGTGATTTTCTTCAATAATATGGCCAGGGACATCTGCACATTTGTATATCATACCGTGCAGGATGTTTTTATCTCAGTTTATTCTGTGATTTTTTTGTCTATGTAGTATTTACTTGAGGGAGTGGCACCTTCAAGTGTGAATGCGCTCCTATTTTATCTTGGGAGTAGCATTCCTCTGCACTTTTGCCCTTCCTATCCAATAGACCGCCTTGATTAGGCTACTTTCACACCTGCGTTCAGGTGTCCGCTCGTGAGCTCCGTTTGAAGGGGCTCACAAGCGGCCCCTTCCAGCCCTAATGCATTCTCAGTGGAGGCGGATCCGCTGAGAATACATCCGCCTGCCAGCGCTCAGCCTCCGCTCCACTCAGTGAGCGGACACCTGAACACTGCTTGCAGCGTTCGGGTGTCCGCCTGGCCGTGCGGATCCGTCCAGACTTATAATGGAAGTCAATGGGGACGGATCCGCTTGAAGATGACACCATATGGCTCAATCTTCAAGCGGATCCGTCCACCATTGACTTTCAATGTAAAGTCTGGACGGATCCGTTCAGGCTACTTTCACACTTAGAAATTTTTCTAAGTTATAATGCAGACGGATCTGTTCTGAACGGATGCAAACGTCTGCATAATAGGAGCGGATCCGTCTGATGAAACATCAGACGGACCCGCTCCAAACGCTAGTGTGAAAGTAGCCTAAGGTGGTACATATGGGTGTGCTTACTCCTCCTCCCATTGGTTGCTTCATGCACATGGAGGTGACTAGGAGCAGCACACCATAAGTGCGGCGTCTGCGCTCCTGAACATAGAAGCCAAATGGCTTAGGTAGGTTTAGCGTAGGACCCGCCTGACCTGAGACCACCTTGGCGCTTGGTAGGCGGGCTTAGATGTGTTTTGACCATAATATATTGGCTAAGTCTCTCAGATATTATATCAGATTGAGGACTTTGTCCATATATAATGCTTGCATCTACTTTACTAAGTGCATTATTATCTTATTTCTGTGATTTTCTTCAATAATATGGCCAGGGACATCCGCACATTTATATATCATACCGTGCAGGATGTTTTTATCTTAGTTTTTTTCTGTGATTTTTTTGTACTCTATATGTTGGCAAATCCTCAGGATGTATGCCTATGGGTGCTAAAACTCAGAGTAAGGCCTCATGCACACGTCAGTGTTCGGTCTGTGATTTCCATCAGTGATTTTGAGCCAAAACCAAGTGCGGCTCTAAACACAGAACAGGAGCAGATCTCTCTCTCTTCTACCTTATGGAAGTCTTGGAATGTATTGGATAACACTGACAGCATTATGTCAGTGTTATCCAATACATTCCAGAACTCTAAGGCCTCTTTCACACGGGAGTCGCGCGTTCAGGGTGCATTGCGGGAAACCCGCGCAAGTGCGCATTCAATGTAAGTTCTGTCTGCGATTGCGTTCCGATGCTCAGTTTTTTTCCACGCGAGTGCAATGCGTTTTGCACGCGCGTGAGAAAAAAAACTGGGTGTGGTACCCAGATCCCAACCAGGACTTCACTGATGTTCAGGTTTGGTGTTCTGTAGATCTTATTTTTTTCCATTATAACATGGTTATAAGGGAAAATAATAGCATTCTTTAATTCAGAATGCAAAGTCCAATGTCAATTGAGGGTTAAAAAATACTAAAAACATTACTCACCTCAACCACTTGATCGCGCAGCCGGGATCCTCCTCTTTGTTCTTCTTGAAGGACCTGCAAAAGGACTTGTGCTGACATCATCTCGCTTACCATGTGGTGACGTCAGCGCAGGTCCTTTTAAACGCTTTGCACTCGCGTGGAAAAAAAACTGAACAACGCAATCGCAGACAAAACTGACTGAAATTGCGTGCGCAAAAAAATCCACATAGCACACAGAAGTCATCCTTGTGCTGTCCGCATCCATGTGGCCATTCCGCAAATCATAGAACACGTCCGATTCTTGTCCGATTTGTGGACAGGAATAGGCCTTTCTATAATGGGGACTGCGGGGTACACAAGGCCGTTATCCGTAGTTTGCAGACCACAAAACGGCAACGACGATCTTCATGAGGGCTAGTAGATAGTATAGAGTCTATGCTAATGAATCCCACGCTGTCTCCTGAGACGCTTTTAACGTCTTTTACAGAGGTGAAATTAACATACTATTGTAATAGCTTCTCATTTACACAAATCACTGCCTGATCATTTTCTGAAAAGCACGCCAACCGCCACACCGTCTCTATAATTGGAAATGTTCAATAGCTCTGCAGGAGAACAACTATGCAGGATAACACGACTAGAAGTAACAGTAAGAACGTGTGCGCACTTGTACAAACCCAATGCATTCCTTACAGCAGACACAAAAGTCTAATGTTACCCATGGGCAAGTTAGAGCAATGCGCCGAATGCAGCCCAGAAGATACAAACTGGTCTTTTTCTAGCCCCCTCTATTCAAAGCTGCTTTCCAGTAAAAATGAAAGATCACGACAGAAGCCCTTAGGCTCCATTCAGACGTCCGTAGTGCATTGCGGATCCGCAATACACTCGGCCGGCACCCCCGTGGAAATGCCTATTATCGGACATGCTCCATTTTCTTGTGGAGCTGCGGACCGGAAGATCGGCGGCGCGCTCCAGAAATGCGGAGAGCACATAGTGTGCTCTCCGCATCCATTCCTTCCCCATAGAGCAGGTTTGGCTGCGGCTCTCCAGCTGTTGCAAAACTACAACTCCCAGCATGCCCAGATTGTCTACAACTATCAGCCTTCAGCAGGGCATGGTGGGAATTGAAGTTTTACAACAGCTGGAGAGCCGCAGGTTGACAAGCCCTGCCATAGAGAATGAACGGGTGCGCACCCGTTCCGCACAATTGCGGAATGGATGCGGACCACACTTGCGGACGTCTAAATGGAGCCTTTAGGGGAGTTTGCCCCCAGGAAATTCATGGTTAATGGGGATCACTTACCGAGCTAGCCAGGTCTTAGATAACCCCCGTAAGATTCGGCCAATTCATGACGAGGCCTGCGCACCTGCTGCTAGAACTACTCCGTTCAGCAGGGCTGAAGACGTTTTTTGACAATATTTACGCCTAAAAGTTAGGGTCAGAGTCCCAGACCTGACACGGCTCAGTCAAAAAAGGGACTTTTTTTTCTAGACTAGAAAGATCGCAAGTCCCTTGTAGAGCGAGCTCAACTGAATGCAATGATGCCTGTCACTTACCGATCCATTGCCTCAAAAAAAAAAAAAAAAAAAAACACTGTGCATCACTGTTCCTCCCGTTTCCTCTGACAGCCCCTCCCCTCCCTTGATTGACAGGGTCAAGTAAGAGGACTATCCAGGAACCTGGCCCTGTCAATCAAGAGAGGAGGGAGGGGCTGGCAGAGGAAGCAGGGGGGGGGGGGCAAGGGTGCACAAAGTGGCTTGGGTCTGCCTTCTGTGCACTTAAAAGGGTTTTCCAAGATTATTTACTGATGACCTATCCACAGGATAGGTCACCAGTAACCAATCTGTGGGGGTCCGAAACCCGGGACCCCTGCTGATGAGCTGTTTGAGGAGGCAGCGGCGCTCCTGTGAGCACTGCAGACTTTTCAGCTTTACTTAGGCCAGTGACAACACATTCATCAGTCACGTGGCCTAGGAGCAGCTCAGCCTCATTCAAGTGAATGGGGCCGAGTGCAATATGATGCACAGCCACTATACAAGGTACGGCGCTGTGCTTGGTGCTCTGAGAGAAGGCTGTGGTGCTCACAGGAGTGCTGCTGCCTTCTTGAACAGCTGATCGGCAGGGGTCCTGGGTGTTGGACCCCGTCGATCACATACTGATGACCTATCCTCAGGATAGGTCATCAGTAAAAAAAAAAAAAAAAACGGAAAACCCTTGAACTATTCATTTGCATATGGATTAAAAAAAATAAAAAATCTCCAAAATTAAGCAATGGATTGCGAAGTGAAATGTATCATGACTTTCAGCTGAGCTAGCCCTACAAAAGGCATTGTGCCTGGTTTACCAGTGAATTCCCTGGTGACAGACTCCCTGAAAAAAGAATGTGTCATCACAAAATGACCTATTGTTTAAATCAGGTTCTTATGTTTAAAAAAAAAAAAAAAAAAAAAGTTTCCATGTCCCTAACCATATTAAAAAATAAAAATCTTCAAATCATGCAATTTTCGCACTGACCACTAGGCCTAAAAGATAACAAGACTTCCTGCTACATTTGCTGCAGGCACAATGGACAGGAGCCGACCTCACTGAATTCTATGGGAGCCATGTAACCTCCGCGAGGTCAGGAGGGAGAAGGTAAGCTGTGACATCACCTATTAATTATGAATCCTGTGATATAATCTGTCATTGTAATCCTGCATGTGATTATGATGATGACGATGCAGTGGCTACTGAAAAGTTACCTGTATTTTTAGGCCTTGTGGTCAGTTCAATGGAGGGTACTCGTTCACTCAGACTCTGACGCCATGTCTATAACTCAATCAGATGACCAACATGGCCGCCAGAGCAGCTCAGCCAGGAAGCTTTTGATCTATTGATTACACCTTCTCATATAATTTAAAAAACTTGCTCAAATTCAAACCCATCCATAATATCACACCACAACTCTACCCTAGGGTGTAGGACACACTTACCAGAGATCCGTTCACAGCGGCTGACAGATATCCATATAATCTCATGCCGGTTATAAAAACTCCAGCATCACCATAGAATATAAAGAATTTTTAGCACATTGAAAGCATGACCATCCCAGGTCCTAGAAACCAGATGTACAGGTTAGGCCAGACTAGATTACTCAGTTTACATGGGTGTGCAAATAGGAAAAAAATAGATATAAATGCTATGACTACAGCATTGTAACGAGAAGGAGAATGCCATCATCCATAAAACATGTTACATGCATACATCTAGCCAACTGCGATCTAGACGAGACCATTTCCTGCTGAAGACAAATCTTACTATTCAATCAGCCATTCAGAAGTCTGGGAGAACCGGGGCAAAAGCCCCTTAGGCCCCTTTCACAAGATCGAGTTTTCCACGCGGGTGCGATGTGTGACGTGAACGCATTGCACCCGCACTGAATCCCGACCCATTTATTTCAATGGGTCTGTGTACATGAGCGTTTTTTATTCACACATCAGTTTTGCGTTGCGTGAAAAATCGCATGTTCTATATTCTGCGTTTTTCGCGCAGCCCTGCCCCCATAGAAGTGAATGGGGCTTCAGTGAAAAACGCATTGCATCCGCAAGCAGGTGCGGATGCGATGCGTTTTTCACTGATGGTTGCCAAGAGATGTTGTTTGTAAACCTTCCGGGTTTTTTTATCACACGCATGAAAAACGCATCAAAACGCATTGCGCCCGCGCGGGAAAAAAAACTGAACGCAATCGCAGACTGACTGAATTTGCTTACAAAATGGTGCGAGTTTCCCTTAACGCTCCCTGACCTAATCCGTGACGCTCATGTGAAAGAGGCCTTATTCTGTTTTTTGGTGTGATATAACTGGTATCATCTCATCTTAAATAGGTATTCGATTATTGTGGCTGTGACAACACTGTGTTCTCTGTGTATCGAGAGGTCATGCCTTTCCCTTGTTCTTTGTCATGCATTTGAAACATAATTAATAGTCACATACATTTTTTGCCGACTGGACCAGAACTTTCAGCGATTTAGGTTTGTTTCGTTGATACTTATGGCACATGCCCCAAAATTGTGATGCAGGGTGCCGGCACGCTACTACAGGGCCGCGCAAAAGAACGCCGATGCCAAGCCCGTTCAGTCAAGAGGAAGGGGGTAAGGTACACAGAGGGGCAAGGGCTCACCCCTCTGTGCACTGAAACCCTAATTTACATATAGAAGAAAACGTTGTTTTCACCGACCACAGCTGAATGGATTTTCACCATCCAGGCATTGGTTGAATAAGCAGGACCAACCCTAGGCGTTACTTCCGATTAGTAAATAACCCCCTATATGAATATGTAAGCTATAGAACACCATTTAAGTATTTCCAGGTCTACTGTATATACGAAGATTACAGTTTCAAATTCACACCGTATTCACAACAAAGCTAAAGGCAACACCAACAAATCCCAACCCTATGTTTAAGAAATAGTTTGTTGGGGCAACAGTATCAATCAGTTCCTCCGATCGGGTGACCCAAGAGAAAAAAAGTCGGGCAGGGAAAAGCTTTTCAAAACATCCCGATGACATTCCGGTAGATGGCAGTAATTCTGGCACTGACCGGTTGGTAACAACGTTTCATTAAAGCCCTGTTGTATGGTTGCAGAATGTGATGTGAGAGTTACTACTGAGCAGCATACTGGCTCAGTGGTTAGTAGAGATGAGCGAACTTCTGTTTTAAGTTCGGCGTCTAAAGTTCGGCTTCCGGTTAGCGGAGGATCCCGATATGGATACCGAATTACGTTGTGGTCCGTGGTAGCGGAATCAATAATGGCCATTATTGATTCCGCTACCACGGACCACAACGGAATTCGGAATCCATATCGGGATCCTCCGCTAACCGGAAGCCGAACTTTAGACGCCGAACTTAAAACAGAAGTTCGCTCATCTCTAGTGGTTAGCACTGTTGCCACGCTCGGTTCGAATCCAGACAGGGGCTACATCTGCCTGCAGTTGATGGGTCACATTTACAAAAGGGCCTTGCGACTATTTTAGGCAAGTCCATTTTCTAAACAGCCACGCAACAATATTTAGCCGAATGGCCGGAAGGTCAGGAGCGTGCTGGGGTCGGGACTCCAGCCACAGCAAATTTATTAACATTTAGCGTAAATATTAGCAAAAGACTACACCAGCCAGGCGCTGACAGTTTTTAGGCGCAAGAACTGCCACAGATGTGCCTAATGTATGACTAGGCACACGCCTGGTCATAAATTAGACAAATCTACCTGCAGTGCAGAGGGGGAAGCTAAGACCGGCCTAAAAAGCGCCGCAATATGTTCTGCCCATGTTTGCGTCTTTTGTTTTCCATCCAGGTACTCCAGTTAGCCTCCACACTCCAAATACATAAAGACAGGTTGATTTAGAACCGAGATGGAAAGTGGTGACAATCTCCGTACAGCACGGCGGAACACCTTAGCGTTGGCGCTATACAAGTGAATAAACTACCGTCAGTATACATAGAATTGTATCCATGCCCTGGTGTACACTGATATATATATACACCTTTTCAACATATTATACAAACTCGGAAGCAAAGTGACTCAAATGCCGATTTCCTGGAACTTCTTGGTACCAGAGAGATGTCTACCTATTCCTGCATGTGACATATGACAAATTGCTCCAAAGTAATGATGTAATACCTAAACTTTGGCTTCCAGGACACCGTGAGGGAATTTCGCACAACTTGTTTTCCTCTTTATAAGCGGTCAATTAGAAAAGTATGATAGGTTGGGGGGACCGACCATGAGGGAGCTCGGACACCTCTACTACCTCCAGTGTACAGTATGGCCATATACTGTCTCCAATATCAACTCAACAGAACATTCCCACCCACCAGTCAAAGCCTTTCCATCTGAGCAGTCCACGTACCTTACCGCTTTGGATGGACTTGCAGATTTTTCATAATGAATGCAAAGCACAAAATAATAATAATTAAAAAGATGGTTGCCAAACCATGTCTAGGATGAAGAGTTGTCCATATGTTCACCAATTCTCTGAGTGTGGGTGTAGCTAACCTTCGCCAACCTTCTAACATACTGTACTTTGTATGCCAACAAACTAACAAAATATTCATCTGTAATGGCAGATTTCGACTGCCCATTGTTGGAAAAATTAGCACAAAAGATCATCCATGATGGTCTACTGCAGGCTTTTCTCTGCTGAACATAGCCAGGTAGAACTACAGGTGAATGGCATGGAAGCCTAATTTGTCCGACCGTTTGCCATTCTGCTCAAGGACAACAGAGCCAAAAAAATAAAAATAAATGAAGGGGGTTTTGGTGGTATTTACAACGGATGCTATGCTTTTTAATCCCCTGTATGACAAACTTTTGTTGTACAGGCGTTTTTTGCGCCATGCTCACCACTTGGCAGTAGCGAGGGAGTGATAGGGGCCGGGATAAATTGACTATTACGCCTGGAAACAGACCTAAAAGTGGATTGAAAACTACTCCAGCTGCGCAGGGATTGATGGCAGTGCACCCAATTTAAATTAGGCGTTTTCTCCACCAGCACAGGGGGGGGGGGGGGGGGGACACTGGCGTAAAAACGCTTGTCTTTATAACTGACCCCCATTGACGCCTTGGTTGGCCAGTTTAGCCTGGCATTTTGTTGGTGGGATCATTTGTACAAACGATCAGACGTAAGGCTACTTTCACACTCGGGTTTGGTGCAGATCAGTTTTGTATATGCACAGACGGATCCGCACCATTAATGCAGATGCTTGTATCTGTTAATAACGGATCCGTTTGCATTATATATTTTAAAAAAAGTCTAAGTCAAAACGGATTGCACCATATTGTGTCAGTGAAAAACGGATCTGTCCCCATTGACTTACATTGTAAGTCAGGACGGGTCAGTTTGGCTCCGCATAGTCAGACGGTCACCAAAACGCTGCAAGCTGCGTTTTAGTGACTGTCTAAAAAACGCAACGGAGACCAAACTGATGCATTCTGAATGGATAAGGATCTGCTCAGAATACATTAGGGCAAAACTGATCCATTCTGGACCACTTGTGAGAGCCCTGAAACGGATCTCACAAGCGGAGCCAGAAACGGCAGTGTGAAAGTAGCCTAACTGACTGCAATGCCGCTCATGGGCTATTCTGAAGATAAGCCATCTTAAATCTTAAAATTCTGGACAGCCCCTTTAAGTTTTCAAAATCGGAGGACGAAAATTTGTCCTGACCTAGTCCTGCTCTCGCAGGTGAGGAGAGCTCTGACAATGTCCCGAATGCCTAGCACAAGGTCAGGACAGGTTTTCAGTCGCTCAATATTTATCCCCTGACTGCAAGCGGAGATACCCAAAATATAACAAAGTTGTGCAACTGACATTCATTAAAATGCATTACTTACATAAGACATCTGTAAGCCGTAGCTACGTGTACCCTGTCTAACCTCAACGTCAGCGATAAGTGACCTGAACTTAAAGATAAAAATAAGCTCCAGACAGTAAGGAAGGGGCGGCAGTGCTAGGAAACCGTACTGAGAAGAGGTTCACTGAACACATCCTAAATCTGTGGCCCACAGGAGAACGCGGTCCATTACACACCGCCTGCACCAACCACTGAGCGATTCTGTAATTATAAGGAGGGGCCATATATTCTAATGGGGATTTCAACAGCAGTTAAAGGGACGCTACCATCAAAGCATCTTTATCACATACTAACAGCTAATATGAAAATATTCTATGCAATTTTTATTATTATTTTTTGGGATATATTTTTTATTCCAGCTCTGTACGCATAACTACTACAAAAAAATTATAGGGGTCAGGATATGGTGCTGAAAAAAGTAAAAAAAATAAATAAATTCAGTATTAAAACACAAACAAACTATACAAGTGTGGTATCGTAATCGTACAGACCTGGAGAATGAAGGTAATAGGTCAATTTTACTGCATAGTGAACGCCATAAAAGACAAACAAAATAAAAAACTGTGGCAGAAGTGCATTTTTTTTCCCAATTCCACCCCATTTTGATTTTTTTTCCTGCTTCCCACTACACAACTTGTCCCATAAAAAGGAAGCCCTCATAAGGCTAGGTGAACGGAAAAATAAAAAGTTAACAGACCTGTAAAGAAGCACACTTACCTACTCCTGACTCTTTGGCTCCACAGCCTGGGCTCTCTGGATGGACAGCAGTGACCTACTCCCTATGCATAATGATAAATGGCCACATGACAACGCGCAAAATCTCAAACTGAGAACTGGCAGCTTTCACTACATGTCCTTCTAGTATTCTAGACATGTGCAAGTCATGGAGTGGAGGGCCAATAACCAATGATGCCCACATCTGACTGTTGCTGGCATAAGCTGGTGTCG
This sequence comes from Bufo bufo, assembly GCF_905171765.1. Classification (NCBI taxonomy): domain Eukaryota; kingdom Metazoa; phylum Chordata; class Amphibia; order Anura; family Bufonidae; genus Bufo; species Bufo bufo. The sequence goes on along the minus strand of NC_053393.1, from coordinate 447,230,569 downwards.
ATGGCATCTACTTGGATGACACTGGCTAACCACAATGAAAATTAAACACATGAAGGCATTTTGCAAAGCCATCAATCCCTATTTTAGTTAAAAGGGTTTTCCAGGATTTCATAACTGATGACCTATCCTCAGGTGGGGGTCCGACACCTGAGGCCTCGCGCTGATCAGCTTTTTGCAGAAGGCACTGACGCTCCTGTGCTGCTGCCTTCTCTGAACCTACCAAGCACAGCGCCATACTTTGTATGGTGGCCATGCTTGGTATTGCAGCTCAGTCACATTCACTTGAATGAGGTTGAGCGGCACCTCGGCCACGTGACTGATTAACATGTCGTCACTGGCCTAGGGAAAGCTAATAGAAGGCCTTCTCAACCAGCTGATCGATGGGGTTCCCGGGTGTCTGACCCCACCGATCAGATAATGATGACCTATCTCGAGTACAAAAAGGGGAATTCCAAGATCAGAGTTTGTGGAGCACATTTACAAAGACCAGTATTTCCATGTCAGTCTTTTTTCCTCTTGCGCTGCAGGAGAATTAGCCTAAATTATGACTTGACTAATGCAAGTGGCTAATTTGACTAATCCACCGGCAACCGTGCGCCCCGCAGAAACTACACCAGCTCCAGGCTGGTGTCATTTTTAGCCAACATTTGCGCACATGTTAGTAAATTTACCGCTGCCCCCAACACACCTGTGTCTCTCCCAGCTAGGGCTGCAGTAAACGATTATTTTAGTAATAGAGTATAGTACCGATTATTTTTTACAATTAATTGAGTAATCCAAGAAGAAAAAAAAATGAATTAATAGACTGTTTTCCTTAATAAAAACTCAGACCCCCTGCCATCAGTCCCCAACACCCTTTGTTCCCCCTAGTGCCTTCAGCTCTGCCCCCACCCCCTAGTGCAGTGATGGCGAACCTTTTACAGACCGAGTGCCCAAACTGCAACCCAAAAAACACTTATTTATCGCAAAACGGAAATTTACCCTGAATACTACACAGTCTATTAGTATATCTTCCATGTACTTTATCATTTAGCTATAATATCCTGCCTACATTTAATGTGCTGCCTGTGCTGTTCATAGTGCGCCCTACGCTGATGAATGGCAGGAATAATCTAAGACATTTCGGTTCACCATAGACTTTTTTCAGGGTGCGGGTGCCCACAGAGAGTGCTCCGAGTGCCGCCTATGGCACCCGTGCCATAGGTTCGCCACCACTGCCCTAGTGCCTTCAGCTCTCCCCCCACCCCCTAGTGCCTTCAGCTCTCCCCCCTCCCCCTAGTGCCTTCAGCTCTCCCCCCACCCCCTAGTGCCTTCAGCTCTCCCCCCACCCCCTAGTGCCTTCAGCTCTCCCCCCTCCCCCTAGTGCCTTCAGCTCTCCCCCCACCCCCTAGTGCCTTCAGCTTTGTGCGTTGACCCAAGGGAGGAATTCCAGGTAGCTGGGCAGCTAATCTGTAGCTTGCAGGGTGCATAGTACTACAAGTCCCAGGAAGCTGACATGTTCTAATACAGACGGGACATGCTGCCATTTGTAGTTCCACACTCAGACTGCTGGCTCTATAGGAATGTTAGTGATAACTAAAGGAGTAGGTAAGGGATGCAAATGAGCTCTTAACAAGCTTTGCCTCTAATGCCACCAGATATAAGGCAGCTATCCTATAAGTCAATGTTCAGCTCTTTAACTAAGCCTCGAGACATGACTTGGATATTAAATAAGCCAGCACCTCATCTGCAGACAGCTGTTTCGGGGTGATTGCCAGAGCTTGTTAAGAGCTTATTTGCATGCCTTTCTTACCAGAATTCCAGAGGAGCATGTATGGCCTATAAGTCTCCTCACGCTGATTAAGGAGCTCTCCCTAAGGAGAGGTAGGTGTAATGGAGGTAAACAAGACACAGAAGGGCTCAGACGACCACTTGGATGGAGCAGGGCACAGAACCATACATGCAGGAGGACTACTTACACAAGTCCAACGACCTGCTCTATAGCCCCGCCAGCATGATCCTAGAGTGCTCGCTGTCAGGACAACCATGATCTGCCAGTGCAGGATGCAATACAGGCCACGTGACGATTCTTCTACCAATAGGGAACGGCTACGAACGGTGTGATGTTTCAGAAGGAAGATGGACATTTTGGATAAGGGCAGTCCTTGCACTACTGTAGTGTAGTACAAGTCACGTGAGGTTACTTTACCGGCATGGAAGGGGAAGACTCTTATCTCAATGTAACTCCAAAAAGGAAAAACTAAAGGGAGAGGAAGGTTGTGGAGCTACTAATTCGGTGGAAAGTGATGAAGTGACCGAGAACAAGAGGAAAGAAGAACAGTGTATGAGGGAGGAGGGGGCTCCGGGAGCATTCTCTGAGCGCATTGCGGGCCAGCGGTAGACCAGGGAGCGGGAGTAACAGCAAGAGCTTCACTCCCGCTCCGTGGTCATGTGACACAAACGAATGCTCGATGCAAAAGATTTTTGTGTATCGAATTACTCAATTTAATCGAGTATTCGTTTCAGCCCTACTCCCAGCTGTCAAAATTTAATAGACATTGGCCGTGCAACTTAATATTGTTGCACGTCCATTCAAAAAGGAGACTTGCGAATATTTTTACATCTAAAATAGTCACAAGCCCCTTCATAAATAACTCCCTCTGTTTTTTTCCAGAAACAATGCACTTTATGAGTTGTGGCTGGTATTGCGGATCAGCTCCATTTACTTGAACAGGAAGGCATTGCAATACCAGACACAGCCCAAGAGAAAGATGACACTTATTTTATTTTTTATTTTATTTTTTTTGGGGGGGGGGGGGGGGGGGGGACTTTTCTGTACTTTTTTTTTTATTCTAAAAAGGGATTATCCCACAATTCAGGAAAAGAAAAAAAAAAAAATACCTGGAGTAATGCACACCATTAGTTTAACTATATCAATGTAAAAATGCTACTCTGCAGTGTAATGTTCTCCTTTCAAGATCTGGTCTTCCCTTTCTGTGGGTGGGCAGCAGCTCCATGTGACAATCAGGAATCTGCATTTCCCAGGAATGCATTCCAATAAGCTCTTGTTAACCCCTTCCTCCACATACAGCACCACCAGATATAAATAACACCAGGGTATGCAACTGCAATTTCCTTCTCCACCATCTAGAGAGGTATGACTATTTCCATGAATTTAGAGGGAGGGATGAATGAATGAATGAATAGTCTGGGCCTCTTTACCTGCATATGCGGTCGCTACGCCAGCACTGAGGGGAGGGGAGCTATTGTATTGAGCATGTTAGTCCACCACTGAATGCAGGTGGAGGTGAACCAGAAGAATGCACAGTAGAGGGCACTAAAAGAAAGGGAAATGCACATTATAAAAATAAAAAAACACACACACCTTAAATTCTTTTTACTACATGTACACTGCAATAATATCTCTAACAGAGCTGGAACAAGCCCTGTATCTCACATGGATCCAAAGATCTTCCTATTCATTGCTCTGAAAGCTTTTCTGCTGCAGCTAAGGGGGCGTGTCCAGGCTCTCCCTATCACAGCTCAGAAGGCAGCTGAAGGAGGAAACTGAGCATGTGCGGCCATCTCAGCGAGCAGGACAAAGAAATAAGAAAAAGAACAAACAGCAGGTGGCGCTATACAGATACATTTTATTGAATAAGTTAGTGGCTATACAAAATTTTTAATTACACACAATTACAAAAGTATTTAGATCCAGGTGCTGGTTTGAAAACTGTAGCATATTTTTCGTGGGACAACCCCTTTAAGAAAGTATATCATGGCACTGGAGTTCTCTGCTGAAGATACAGTAAATGCAATGAATCTACATAGCTTATTCCTATGTCATTTCTGCAGCAGCCAATCAACTTTTAAGTGAATATCTCAGAAACGAGTCTGTTTATTAGCGGATGTGACAGAAAGCTTTTCATGCTCTAATTACCTTTCTGCCTGCAGAGTCTTGCATTGCACAAAGTGGCAGCAGCCCGTGTTGCCCAGCGCAATCAGTACATCCGCCACCCCCTGCTCCCCAGACGCTCTCATCTATTCTATGCAAGAAAGTCTTCAAGCTCCGGATTACTCATCTGCAACATTTATGAAATCCGACTTTTTTTTTTCTTGGGCAATGACAGACTGCGGAGAACCCACCTAAATATTTGAAAGAAATTCTTCCTTCTCCGCGTGAAGATAACACGTCACACGCTAAAACTCTCCGACAAGATATAGCAAACCGACCTGTGCCTCCTGAATTAAGGATTTACTGGCATAACTAGGCTTGAGATTACATTAAGTGGGTAGAAAGCAAATATCTCCAGCAGAGGAGCGCTCCACTACTTTCAGAGCGATCAATATAATTCTATTTGCTTTTTATGGCTCATCAGAGGAGGCAGATTGACCTAGGAGTCCGATCAGTACACTATCCCCCGGGGCAGCATAGAAACTCAAAATCCTTTCTTGGAAATCCAAAATCTTAACAGTAAGCAGGCGATCCAATATTTATGCGCTGCTAATGCACCACTTAGAGGAAAATCTTTCAAGACGAGTGTGATGAGCTAAACTGTAGACAAGACCGACCACAAAATGCATGTACATTATATATAATATATATATATAAAAAAAAAAAAGGAATTCAGTTAACCATAGGAAGAGCCCTCGCAGCAGAAAGACAATCTATTTAACCACCTACGTCATGTGCGCATTAAATATTACACTACGCTCAGCTTTTTACTAAGTGTTAATACACTAGGGTTGTCAAGATACCAAAAATTTGATTAGATTTCAATACCATAAAAAAGTATTGCGATATTAGATACCATGCGGAAAAATAAAAAAAACACCAAAAAAAGACGCGTGCATTCCGCAATTTATGGAATGTCTGGTCCATAATAGAACAGTTATTTTTGGGGGACAAGGCGACTAAAAATGGTGAATCGCATGGGTTTTTATTTTATTTTTTTCTGTTACGGCGTTCACCGCATAGGAGTTATTTTTAGATATTTTAATAGTTTGGACTTTTCAGACGTGGCGATATGCAATATGTTAATTGATTTATTGTTTATATATTTTATATGTAAAATTGGGAAAGGGGGTGATTTAAACTTAATGTTTTGGTGTTTTTTTTTTTTTACTTTTTTACTTTTTATTTAAATAACCATTGCTGTTGTCCTGTGCTTTGCGCACACAGCAGTAGGGAGCTTACTATGGCAGCCAGGGCTTCAGAAGAGTCCTGGCTGCCATGGTAACCAAATCAGAGCCCCACGATTTCACTGCTGGGGCTCCAATCGTAACTGCCACTGCACCACCAATGAGGGGGGGGATCCTGTGGCCACTGCCACCAATGAGTTTAATACTGGAGGGGTTGGGGGGGGGGCACCAATATTTATAATACTGAGATTGGGCTCACTACGCCACCAATAAAGATAACAAACCATTTAATACAAATATAGGCGGTAGGTGCCAACGGCAAAATCACATACCTGGCACCCGACCTCTATGACGAGGCGCTGAGATCCGTGGCAGTTAACCCCTCAGGTGCGTCACTTGAGGGGTTAACTGCCACGGATCGCAGCGCCTTGTCATAGAGGTAGGGTGCCAGGTATGCGATTCTGCCGCTGACACCCGCTGCCTATATTTGTATTAAAAAGGTTAGTTCTCTTCATTGGTGGCTCAGTGGCCACAGCACCTCCCCTCCTTCTCCCATTGGCGACAGCACAGTGGGGGAGGAGGGACGCCCTCCTTCTCCCCTGAGCTGCAGAGAGAACATAGCGCACACTGACAGCAGCGCGGGCCATGTTCTGTGATACTAGGCTGCGCAGCCTAGAATTGGTAAATGGCAAATCCCAGTATCGAATCGATCCGGGAACAAAAGTATCGATTGGGTATAGATAATTCGATACCCGATGCAACCCTATTCCAAACAATATTAAAAAGAAAATGGATCATATATTGCAATGTAATGAATATTTTTGTGGGGAACAAATGAAATATAAGACTGCATTTTGCCCAGAGCCATCGACTGCCAAAATGTATGATTCTCCTGTAAGCAAGACTAATATAATTATCAGCCATGTCAGTAAATGATGCTAATTCGTTTTATTCTCTGCAATATGAGATGAAATAAACATTAAACTTGCAAATGTACTGCAGTAAAAGTGCCGAGAGACTCCCACAAGAGACACATTCAACAGCCATGCTACAATGCCCTACTGAAATAGGGTTTTAGTAAATGAAGGCATATAGCTTCCCAGAAAGCCACCTTAATTATAAAGAACATACTTTTAGGGGAAAGTTTGTAATATACTTATGCATTCTGAAATTGTGTGGATTGGCGTCCTGGGAACTCTTCTGAAAATAGTTTCTTCCAACGTCACGCTACAACGTTACAAGGTTTTCGGTCTGCACTATGGATTGGATATTATTTCTGCTGTGGACATGACCACAACTATTCCTCTTCCTGGCACATGTGCAAATTCCTGAATCTACAGATCTGTTCCCATCCACAGCAGAACGGACATCCCATCTATAGATCAGACCTGAAACCTGGTCAAGGACGCGACGTCACCGAGATCCCAGGAGGCCGATCCACACAGCTTCAGCACGCTAAGTAACTTACAAGCCACTAAGGTGGACCCTTTAATTGTGAGCTTTCAACCATCATACTAACATAAACCCACATTAACGTCAAGCGTCATAGCTGAAAAGGGATCTCAGACCTACTGCGCACATAGACTTCAAAGTCAGTTCTGGCACGATAGACTTGGGCCATATTGCACTATATCATCTAATTAAGCCATCGTGCTCGATATCCATTTTGTTCCCTGATGAACCTGTATAACAAATAGAACAGGGGAAAAGCGTCGGAACAGGATAAGTCAGGGGGCAGCAACGTAATTTGAGGGATAGATGCCATGGCAGGGAAATAGGGTTTTGTCAGGGAACATATCCTCCCCTTACCCAAGGACCTCTCTCCCCATGCCAATCCATATGATCGGGAGATCCCGAGACTGGAATTAATGCCGGGGCCTGAAACTGGAGGACCGAACCTGATTATCGTCACCCAGAAACCGTGAGTGACCACATACTGGCAATCCATTTAGATCTATCCTGGTGAGATTTTCCAGCCCTACATATATCGGTTATATATTTTATGTTGGTGGGTAATGTTTCCAATGACCAAATCAAAGTTACATTTTAGATTAGGGTTTCCTTCCAGTGATTATACAATAATTCCACCGTAACACCATATCGGTATATTGCCAGCGATTTATTTTTTGATAATAGACTTGAGGTCAGGATATGCGCATCAGCAGCACAATGTTAGCTGAGAAACCAAACTGCAAACCATTGTAAGTTACGAGTTTGTTACCTCAGAGAATTTGTTCAATAATTCAAGTCATTTAACAGTTTAACTTACCAGAAGAAAACAAGTAGTTCAACGTCACCAGCAGCGAGACCAGCGGTGGCATTACACAGAGGGGGGCAACAATCCTCACGTGACGTCCCAGTCCTGTGACACGAAGGCAGTAACTTCAATTCCACCTGCAGCAACAGAAGTGACAGTTCTCACTATGGACTTTGAGACCACAATCCAGGCATGCCCTAACAGCAGAGGAGAATTATAAATCATCCAGTCAATTTTATAAGGTTTTATAAAGATTTTTTTATTAAATAAAATCACACACACCCCTCATTTTCAGCCCCAGGGATTTGTCTACATGTGAAGGTTTTGGTGCTTTTCTGCTGCATTTATTTTTGTTAATAAAAAAAAAAAAAAATTTAGCCTAAAAATTGAATGGGACTTTTAAAAAATAAATAAAATAGACGCAATCATGCAGCCACCCCAGGAGTCCTTTTTGTGGCCAGAACAACAATGGCATAAGTGCACCACATATATTCTATAGTGGCTTTTCTTCCTACAATGAACCCCTAGAAATACCAAATTGCCACTTTTAGGGTACAGCTACACGGGATGGATTTCACGCAGCAGATTTTGCTGCAATTACACAAAAAATACGATTGTGAATTTCCTCCTAAGCACTGCAAAGGGTAAAATCCACAGTTAATATTCACAGCAGAAATTGACATGCTGTAGTTCTAAAACTCAATTCCCAAAGCAGATTTTTCACGCAACGCGAAAATGAAATTTCCTAATATCTCATCCACTTTGCTAGAGCCGTAAACCACTTTGAATTTGCTGCACGCGAATCTACGGCAGCAAGTCCTCAGCATATCCATCCCGGGAGGATGTACCCTAAAGATTTTCCCTAACTCCTGTGACTCTTGAGGCATACTCCTAGAGCACTATTCTGAACCCAAGCACAAAGCCTGTATGGAAGTGCCCACAGGCCAGAGCCATCTTTAAAGCGGGGCAAAAGGGGCAGCTGCCCCGGGCCCAGTTGCTCCTGGGGGGCCCAAGGCAGCTGCCTCTTGAGCCCCACTGGCCACTGCCTACAAATTCAATGACATTGAGTGGCGTGCCTGGGGGGGGGGCGGTACGCCCCAGGTGTCAGGCAACACAGGGGGGTGCTGCCATGCCTGCCTGCGTGCGGGTACTCCAGGCAGCGAACTGCGAGAGTGAGCTGTGATTCTCTAAGTAAAAAGGACCTTAGATTACAGCACCATGTGACCAGTAACATAGCGATATTACTGGTCACATGGCTATGAGGTAATCAAAGGTCCTTTCTTTCTACCAGGAGAGTTGTTGCAGGAGAAGTTTGCCTTAACTGTGGAGCTTTTTATTGTGAAGATTACATCAGGAAAAGGCGACAGGGGCTGTTATGCTAACATACTGTAAGCTACTGTATAGTGGGGTGCTGTATAGTGTGGGGTGCTATACGGCATACTGGGGTGCTATATACTATAGGATGCTATACTGCATACTGTGGGGTGCCCACTTCCAGCCTGAGCCCAGAGCACTGATCCTGAGCCGCTGGAGTCTTCAGAACTGAGTATTTACAGCCATTCACTGTACTCTACCAGGTGTGTGGATTTTTTTGTGTGTGTTGTGGTGGAGGGCGTGATTGCATGCTAGGGTGTGGGAAGGCAGGATCCAGGGGGCCCAAGTCAATTCTTGCCCAGGGTCCAATCAATATTAAAGACCGCCCTTCCACAGGCCATATGGTTCCTTATTATGGAGCAGTCTTCATGCTCTGCCGTTCAGGCTCGGTCTAAAGGCAACGCTTCTAGAGAAAATAAAATGTACATATTGTGTTTGATGGCTAATTCCTCTGCATGAAATTAGGGGTCTACAAAAGGTAGAGGCCTCATGCACCTCTATGACGGTACATGACAGAGCCAGAATTCAGCCTGGGTAATCTCCCACCAATCAGGTCAGAAGGTGTCCCACCGGTTGACCAGCAATCTGCTGATCTGAAGGGAATCCATCTTTTATGAATTTAGAGACTGTCCCCTAGGAATGCTTTGCACACGGTTTGGTAACCCACAATGGTCCCTGTGGCACCAGGGAAGACAAACCCATTGCCCATACACTTCTGCCTATTCATTTTATTCCTGAGAGTGCACAGAAGTACAACCGATGACATGATTTCACAACTGAAGTAACACCCCTGCTTACACTTATCATTTATTTCAAAGTTAGAGTTAAGAAATTAATCTTTGCCCTTCAGAACCTTGCCCGGTAACAGGGAGCCTGCTAATCGTAAGCGATAAAACTTTTCTGTGCAGCAATGCAGGGGACATCTCCACTTGTGCACCCCAACGGCTCGATAAATGAACGTCCTAAATCCCAAAACATGTCCTGAATGAAGAGTCACACAGAATCAAGCATCCTGGTAAGCCTCTTTTCACACGGTGTTACAAAGTGCCTTCATGAGGCTTCCGTCAGGAGGATTTTCAAAACGAAAACTCAGAGCTATGTGTTTAACAGACACTACATTCATCACCCATTAGGCACCCATGTTGATTATATACTGTATAGTAAAAAAATAAAATAAAATTATATTATAGTATCCAAGACAGAGCTCAGTACTCTACTGGCTTCATCGGTACAATGGAGTTATACATTGGCAGACTTTACCACCACGCAAACCAGATGATAAAACGCAGGTGATAATACCGCTTGTGCAGGTATGGGGCACCTGGGAAAGAGACCTTCCAAACAGTGGCAGAAGTGCCCAGGCTGCACTATTAAGCTGGGAGTGGGGTTTACCCATGCAATGTGGCAAAGCGGTGACACGGGCCCTCAGACATAACTTTGCTTTGGGCCCCAGATCTATGAACATATTTTACATATATGTGAGGACATACAGCAAATGCACAGGGAAAATGCAGCGTGAAAGGAGTCCAATTCTGATAAGGCTCTTCTCACTTCTCTGCTACAGATTTCTCTTTTCTAAGAGCAGAATAATGAAGTGATGGGAGTACTGGATCTGGCCCATGACTGACCCTGATAACTCCTCACATCACATCTGAAGCCCCCTAAAGTTGTACAGGATGGTAATAGGCCTGTAAAAATGCCCTCTAAAATGTCACTTTCAACATAAAGTAAAAATACACAGTCGTGCTTATTCCCTGTGAACAGGTGGTCCCGGTCTCGGCAGTAGACAGGCGGTCCCGGTCTGGAAGCCAGCTTCCTAGACATCCAATCCATGAAAAACGAAGGAAGATGTACTGGGCTCGGTCTCATCTACACACTGCGCATGTGCTGGATCGCAAGCAAGGATTGCACAACTAGGCATGAGACTGCCCACACGACTATTCAGATAGCACACACTACTTTATAGCTTTATTTTCTCCATAATGCCGACAGTGACATTTGTACAAACATATTACCATGCTGCACAACACTATGGTGGTGGTTTAGGAGTTTCGTAGGTGACGAGAGGTTCTTTAAAGACAACGGCACAGGTGGCAGACACGTGTTGCTGCTGTTACTTGTAGGTCATTCACCTTGATCATGGAGGAAGTGGTACTATGGTCTACCCCGTCCACTGTACAAGTATATAGCGCGCCCCCCCCCCCCTGCCAGATATAAAAGGATAATTGTTTATATAATTTTGAAGGAAAAATAAATAAATAAAACTGTTGCAAAAACTGCATGTGTGAACTTCGCTAAATATCTATTAGGGCACATTTACTGCGCGGCCCCTCAAAAGTCACACAGGCTAATGGATTGGTCTGACAGGCTCCTATAGCCTGTAGTACTTTTGCCCATCACGGTCATAACCCTAATCTAAAGGCCAAGCCTGCTTTATAACTATGAGGGCACAGCTCATGATCACTATGCCATGTCCAGATCACGGTGGCATTCATTTCACATTCAGACCCATTTACTTGCTCTTGAAATGACATTTATTTCACATTTAAAGTCTATTTCTACTGGAACTGCACAAAAGGGTAATTCAAGAACTCGGACAAGAACAATGGAAATTCCGCCTGTAATTCCTCTATCAGCTTGAGTGAGACGTTGGAGCATTTGTCAACATTGACAAGCGATATGCTCGACTGCTTCGTTCTTGCAGAAATCAGTGATTTAAAGGAACCCATTTTCAGAAGCCAGAACTTCTATTCCTTTGTGCACATGGTCAATCAAGCAGATTTATTCTTCATTTCAGGTACCATCATCTGAAAGGTGCCCATAAACCTTCCACAGTCGCCGGCTGTTTGGCCAACAGCTCTCCTTCATAGACACACTGAGCTCGTCCGAGCATTTATGTGTTCTGAATGAGACATGTGGAGAAAACTGCTCCCAGACACCTCTGGTGGAGGCTCATCTCCCTGAAGAACAAAAGGATAAGGTGTTGAAATTCAAAGTGTCTGACCCTTGTCTCCCCCAACATCAGCTGTCAGGGGAGAGTTGGCAGTCAGTTGGCCATACCGAAATCTGCAGGTTCTGCATGTGTATATATGTAGGGGGTCTCCAGTGATTCAATTTTATTTTATTTTAACTTGTGGAAGCAAGTGTACACTCGTGGCCAAAAGTTTTGAGAATTAAATAAATATTGGAAATTGGAAAAGTTGCTACTTAAGTTTTTATAATAGCAATTTGCATATACTCCAGAATGTTATGAAGAGTGATCAGATGAATTGCATAGTCCTTCTTTGCCATGAAAATTAACTTAAATCCCAAAAAAATCTTTCCACTGCATTTCATTGCTGTCATTAAAGGACCTGCTGAGATCATTTCAGTAATAGTCTTGTTACTCCTCCTGAGGAAGCAAATTACGCGAAACGCGCGTTGAGGAGCGCTTCGACCCTGCCAGCAGCCCCCGTCATATCGGTATGTTCCATCCCTACTTGATGCACCCTCGGTTTTTGTATTTGACCCAGGTGGTCTGTGCCGTGGTTTTGCGGTAATCAGTTGTAAGGGAGGCATGCCTGTAATCTAGATAGGTTTCCACACTGCATATCCCCATTTCTGAACATTCATCAGGAAATTTCTTTCCCTGTTCATTGATCATAAATAAGGGGGGTATACCTTTGAGAAGTATTCAGAGGGGTGTGCTGACAGGGTGATGTATGACTGTGTTTGTCCCTGCTTAGTAATACTCACATTGTGTATAACATGTCATGATTTTAACTGTTATATGAATAAAATTTATTTTTTATTGATAAATAGTGTGGTTGCACTCCACTTGTGTTGTGTAGTTTCAGGTGAGAATGTTGACGAGCACAAGGCTGGAGATCATTATGTCAGGCTGATTGGGGTAAAATGGCAGACTTGACATGCTAAAAGGAGGGTGATGCTTGAAATCATTGTTTTTCCATTGTTAACCATGGTGACCTGCAAAGAAACGCGTGCAGCCATCATTGCGTTGCATAAAAATGGCTTCACAGGCAAGGATATTGTGGCTACTAAGATTGCACCTCAATCAACAATTTATAGGATCATCAAGAACTTCAAGGAAAGAGGTTCATTCTTGTTAAGAAGGCTTCAGGGCGTCCAAGAAAGTCCAGCAAGCGCCAGGATCGTCTCCTAAAGAGGATTCAGCTGCGGGATCCGAGTGCCACCAGTGCAAAGCTTGCTCAGGAATAGCAGCAGGCAGGTGTGAGCGCATCTGCACGCAGTGAGGCGAAGACTTTTGGAAGATGGCCTGGTGTCAAGAAGGGCAGCAAAGAAGCCACTTCTCTCCAAAAAAACATCAGGGACAGATTGATCTTCTGCAGAAAGTTTGGTGAATGGACTGCTGAGGACTGGGGCAAAGTCATATTCTCTGATGAAGCCTCTTTCCGATTGTTTGGGGCATCTGGAAAAAGGCTTGTCCGGAGAAGAAAAGGTGAGCGCTGCCATCAGTCCTGTGTCATGCCAACAGTAAAGCATCCTGAGACCATTCATGTGTGGGGTTGCTTCTCATCCAAGGGAGTGGGCTCACTCACAATTTTGCCCAAAAACACAGCCATGAATAAAGAATGGTACCAAAACACCCTCCAACAGCAACTTCTTCCAACAACAGTTTGGTGAAGAACATTGCATTTTCCAGCACGATGGAGCAACGTGCCATAAGGCAAAAGTGATAACTAAGTGGCTCAGGGACCAAAACGTTGACATTTTGGGTCCATGGCCTGGAAACTCCCCAGATCTTAATCCCATTGAGAACTTGTGGTCAATCCTCAAGAGGCGGGTGGACAAACAAAAACCCACTAATTCTGACAAACTCCAAGAAGTGATTATGAAAGAATGGGTTGCTATCAGTCAGGAATTGGCCCAGAAGTTGATTGAGAGCCTGCCCAGTCGAATTGCAGAGGTCCTGAAAAAGAAGGGCCAACACTGCAAATACTGACTCTTTGCATAAATGTCATGTAATTGTCGATAAAAGCCTTTGAAACGTATGAAGTGCGTGTAATTATATTTCACTACATCACAGAAACAACTGAAACAAAGATCTAAAAGCAGTTTAGCAGCAAACTTTGTGAAAACTAATATTTGTGTCATTCTCAAAGCTTTTGGCCACGACTGTACACACAGGATCAAAACTCCTTCAAAGTATAGCAGAAAACACATTGGTGCTTTGGGCCACCTAAATCGGGTCAAGCATGCATATGTATGGGAGGATCGGGAGAAAAAGCTTTTGGCCAACATCTATCCCATGTGTATGGCCAGTGTAAAGGGGTTTCACAATTATTATTTTTTCTTTATCTCCCAACCACTACATATTCATGCCCCATATATCTGTTATTTATGTCGGAACTTTCCTCCCTTTTTCTCAGCTTCACTGAACTCAGGCAGGATGTTTACAAGCAGGACTTCCTGTTTTCATCTGCTTCCTGCTCTTGGAACCCAGCATGCTTTGCAATGTTTTACAGGCCTAGAGATTGTGAGCCATATGCATATACATAATGCAAATTTTATAGGAAGCTAATTAAAGGGAGTCTGTACCCAAAAAATAAATAAAATAATAATGCAAGAGCACTCAGCAAAAACAAATAAAGTAAATACAATAGTGCCATACTCGCTATAGAAAATGTACTAATGCTACGTTACAAAATGTTAGATTCTTGGCAAATACATTTTGTTATTACATCGTTTGTGCCTGTCTGACAACGACAAGGCGATCTCTTTAGGACAGGAACCTACACTAAATACTACCTTCTCTGCTGCCACAAAACACAACCTTCTGATAATCCACCCCTCTAATCCTGAGTGATATTAATTCTTATGCAAATAAGGCTTCTGGTGCACCACGGGTGAAGCTGCTCCATTTGAGCCACCCCTCTCCCAGTAACACCGCTCAGCGCCTCCCCCTCATGTTTGACTGGCACTGTCTGAAATTTCAGTGCTGGTAGAAATTACACAGGGGGATTCAGGAACACCAAGAAGCAATCCCACCGACTGGGCACCGAAAAATTTGTTAAAAATAAAAAGCAGCATTTCTCCAGATTAAAAGGACAAAAAAAAAAACGTATGGCCATGTTTCAGAACACCTACCCTACATGGCAATATGCTTACTTTGAAACGGATTATGGAAGGTGACAGACTATCTTTAAAAGGTGTCAATCATCCTTTTAAAATTGATAGCCATCACTATTCAAACAGGTGGCGATCCGACTCTCAGTGCCAATCTGCTGTCTCAAGGGGTCATGGCGCTGCGGTCTCTTCATTGTTTACATCAGTCTGGACACGGTTCATACACTGTACTTTTAGAGCAGCTGTTCTGGAAATTGCAGTGTTTTCCTCATCAGTTTAATGGGATCAAGACAAGGTCCGTACCCGGGGAGGGGTCTGGTCTGAGGTCTGAATGCACTTTGCAGTCTTGTATTTTTTCTGGATGGCGAGTCACATTTTGATGTTTGATGAAAGAGGTCATATGCATTACTCATGATTTAACAGAATTCGGTTGGAGCTATGACCTATATAAATGATACCACTTTCTGATATTCCTCTGATGTCACCACTCAAAAGTAGGAATGTTTGCCGTAGTTTTGAGGACCATCATTGTGATTAACCAGCGAGTAGTAAAGACTGTCTGGACAGAACAGCAGATTCCTCCTCAACACCTACATTGTAGGATCCATACTACTGCTGACTGGTCAAAATCATATCTGCCCTTTTTTTTTCCCAGTAATCCAATGTCCTTAGGATCAACTGGGTCATGATCCTACTATAAAAGAACATGGTACAGCTGACATTTCCCTGACATTCACTTAAGCCTTGGGAAGTATATGACAAGTAAATGAGGAACACTCTTCTGCACGGCATCTGAACCATGAAACAAAGCACCACAGGACACCGATAACAAGAAAGCCAATACTCCCATCTGGTGCCGGAGATTATCCCTTGGCTCAAGGCACTTGTGGTTCAAAGGAAGCACTGGCTGAGCTCCCTGGAAGCCCAGTTAACGCCTGCGTCTTAATTATTGATGGGGTCTATGCTTCTCTGTACCATTAGTGGATAAAAAAAAAGCTGCAAAGAGGCATCCATCTATGCAAGTTGGGTACACATTATTTTGTAATGCGAATATCCCTGGTTGTCTAGCGTGCTGAAGGGGTTAATGGAAATATGGACCACGGCCTTGAGTTTTGAAGGCCTCTTCAGGGAGTACAATATTGATGGCCTATCCTCAGGACAGGTCCTCAATATCTGATTGGTGGGGGTCAGACTCCCGACACCCCCGTCAATCAGCTGTTTGAAGAGGCTGCGATGCGCCAGTGAGCTCTACGGCCATTTCACAGCTTAAGGCGTCTTTGACACGACCGTATGGCTTTCAGTATTTTACCGTCCGTTTTTGACGGATCCGTTGTGTTTCCGTTTCGTTTTTCCGTATGGCATATACAGTAATTACATAGAAAAAAAAATTGGGCTGGGCATAACATTTTCAATGGATGGTTCCACAAAAACGGATAGGGAAGACATACGGAGTACATTACATTTGCGGGCAATAATAGGACATGTTCTATCTTTCAACAGAACGGAAAAACGGAAATGGAATGCATTCCGTATTTTTTGCGGAACCATTGAAATGAATGGTTCCATATGCGGAACACAAAAAACGGCCCGCAAAGGAAAAAAAAAAAAAAACGGTTGTGTGAAAGAGGCCTAACAAGCACAGTGTTGTACATTGCATAGCGGCTGTGCTTGGTATCGCAGCCCAGACCCATTCACTTGAATGTGACAAATGAACGTGACGTCACTGGCCTAGGAAGAGGCCACTGGGCTCACCAGAGCACCATATCCTTTTCAAACAGATGATAGGCGGAGGTGCCAGGAGTCAGACCCCCACAGATCAGATATTGAGAAGCTATCCAGAGGATGGGCCATCAACGCTGACCATCCAGAAAACCCTGTTAAAAGGATAGTCTCCTAACAGGGATTTTGAATATAATTTTGGTTGATAACACCCCAGCAAACTTTTCTGGGTTTGGAGTAGTCACTGTAGAAGAAATAGAGTATGACAAGGCAGATGAACGGCCATCCAATTAACACATTGCTGGCTTGGATCAACCAAAGTACAAGCTGTTCTATAGGACCCACCTCTAAGTCAGAACAGAGAACAGGCTCCACTGCTAGAGGTCCTATTCACAAGTACATAGAGGCTGGGGGTTCATTGGCAGCTGCCCCTCACCCCCAAGTGTCTGCAAACTTGGTGCCAACAAAATGATTCTTCCTCCAGCTTTGAGTGTTTTCTGTCAGAAATATAATGCCTAGAAGACATGCCGAGGCAGGTAAAACTAGGTAACAGAAGTGACAGAGTAACTAGACATGATTAAAGGACAATGGCGACTGTCTTCAGTGGAAAGAACCTTTGAGATGCCTCGCTGATGACCATCTCCGGCCTCTGATGGTTGTTTCCTATTACCAGTCTGTGATGCTACAGAAGCTGCTCCTTTTACCATCTCTAAGGTTGCAATTTCCTCTTTATCAGATGTTCTTCTTACATCAAAGATCTGCCCATATCACATGTAACTCTGTCCTTATGTTGCAAGTTGCTCTTTTTATGCCCCATACAACACAAGAGTACATTTTGATAGACGTCTCTTAAGCCGTTAATGTATTTTTATTTCCTTAAGACATCTCCAACATTTAAAGCATACCACTACAACCTGCCCCTGAAAAGGATCCATCACTAATGGGATTGTCTGGGCCTATCCTTAAAGTGGTTGTCTCATCACAGATGATGGGGACATATCGCTAGGATATGCCCCCATCGATGGGACTCGCACTTCTAATCGAGAACGGAGACCCGTAAGTGGTGGAGGGTGCATTGTGCATTCGCAGCCGCCCTCCATTCATTATCTATAGCTCGGCTATTTCCGTCGGGCCCATAGAAGTGAATGGGAGCGGTGGCCGGTCATGCAGTCCGCTCCCATTCACTTCTATGGGGAGAGTCTTCCAGCCACCATTTTGCTGGGCTCCGTTCCCGATATAGGTGCAGGTCCCAGCTGTGGGACCTGCACCTATCAGACAATAAGGGCGTATACTAGCGATATGCCCCCATTGTCTGAGATAAAACCGATCACTGAAGATAGATAAGTACTATCCACCAAGGGTATAGCCAACACCCAGCTGACAATGGGTTAATAGCAAATATCTCACACATACAATCAAAAGTCACTGTGGATCTGGAGGCAAGAAATCAGTCAATCCCAGGAACATGCTAAACCCAAGCACTCCTGGTGGGATTGGTACAAATGTATCTGGTTTGATAAATCGTTTCAGATGCTCTTGAAGTGAAAACCAGTAAATAGTCGGTGACAATGATCTCTCTCCGTCATCACTCTGCCATATCATTAGGGGATTTACTTTCCATCTCCGCCCTATGATTTACCTTAGGCTACTTTCACACTGGCGTTTTGGCTTTCCGTTTGCGAGATCCATCATGGTCTCTCACAAGAGGTCCAAAACGGCTCAGTTTTGCCCTAATGCATTCTGTATGGAAAAGGATCCGCTCAGTTTGCCTCCGTTCCATCTCCATTCCCCTTTGGAGGCGGATACACCAGAACGCTGCCTGCTGCGTTTTTATGTCCGCGACGTGGTGCGGAGCCAAACTGATCCGTCCTGACACACAATGTAAGTCAACAGAGATGGATCCGTTTTCTCTGACACAATAGAAAACTGATCCGTCCCCCAATTGACTTTCAATGGTGTTCAAGACGGATCCGTCATGGCTGTAGAAGACATAATACAACCGGATGCATGCGGTTGTATTATTGTAACGGAAGCATGATAGATCCGAAAAAAAAAACGCTAATGTGAAAGTAGCCCAATTCTGTTGTAATGTATAACTGCTAAATAACTCCACTTCTATATTAAGCCCTCATCGTTCAACGCGTTTCAACAGGACCACCTGTCTCATCAGGAGCGTCAGGGATGGTACGGAGAGGAGTAAGGCAGTAAAGAAGAGGACCCAGATGATGGTGCAGGGTCCCCTGCAGAAACGTCCAGATGGACATAAGAAACAGATAAATAGCCGATGTAGATCTCAACTGATGGGGTCGGATCCCATCGGGGGAAAGTACAGGTAAGTAACAAGATACAAGAATTGCAGCCTCACTTGGTGGTGTGACTGCACGTCCGGCTCTGGTTTGGCCGTGAATATGAGATGAAACAACCCCTTTAAGAAACGACTCACATGACCCCCACTGATCAGCTGTTTGAAAAGGTGGCCAGGTGGAGCGCAGCAGTCTCTTCATTAACCGACACAGTGCCATAAATATTGTAGTGGCTGAAGGAGACAAAGCTGCAGTAAACTGCAGTACCGAGCACAGCCACTACAAAATGTATGGCACTGTGCCGAAGTGATAATGTTTATACTGCATGATCCTGTCAAAGTGCAGAGGACACAGCAGCTGCAGAGAGAGCAGAGCCTCTAGATGTATTAGTAACGCCCTGTTGCCTTTAGCTGCCTAGTGCACATGCAGCAGGTGAGACAGCTATATAGGCACAAATCTGCTAAGAGATGCCGGTTAAAAAAAAAAAAAAAAGGTCACGCATTCCGCCGCAGTGTCCCCGGCTCTAATGGGTGGTTTTTAGCGCTGCCCTAGCCTTTAAAAAACAGGCTGGCGCAGCGCTAAAGACCGCCCATTTGTTCCAGTGACAACACTGGGCTCACACAGGTACATCGGGTGTCCGGGAAGGTTTTAGACCAGGTCTCAGCTCTCTAGGATGTACCGTTCCTGAGATATTCCCCAAAAAAATGCATTATCCAATAGAAGCTTGGTCACATGACCCTTATCAGCCAATAGAAGCTCGCAGGCCCTTAGCTTCCACATACACCGTTTTACTCCAGGTTTCTGTCAGTCATATTGGTGTTTGACCGTGACGCGGTTGCCATGCAGACTGGCTCCCAGGGGCAACGTGTCGTTTGCACGTGCACTTCCCTTTTAAGGTGTGCCTCCCTGCTGTTTGGTGAGCAAGGGGTTAATCTTCTGGCTAGTGGGGATTAAGGAGTTTCCTGGGTGTGGCCACAAGCTCAATTTAAACCTGTGGCTTGCTGGCTGGGTGCAGTAGTTCTACAGCCTGGTTTGGTGATGGAGCTCTGCTCCTTGCCTGGGTGTTCCAGCCCAGTCCTTTAAAGGGATTCTGTCACCAGGATTAACGATATGTAGATATTTATATGTGCCCATTAGTCTTCATACAGTGTTTACAATGATCCCTCTGTTTATGCTCTGTGTGCCTTATATTCTTATTCATATGTAAATCACCTCTGTCAGGATTCAAGGGGTTGTCCCACGATCTCCTGGAGCCAAGCTGCGCCCATCGATCTGGAGCCCAGCACCGCCTACTACTAAATTTATTCACTGCACTATCCTGACGTCATGTAATCTCTGCTCGTAGTCTCGCGCAGGTGCAGTGGACACTGTAGTCTGCACGGACTACTGGCACCGGCTTCAACTTGTCCACTGCGCATGCGCCGGCTGCCTGCGCACCCCGATCGGACCGGAAAATACTTTCTCTACGCTAGTCGGTCAAAATTGTCAAATGAGCGATCGCTGCCAGAAGATTCCTCCCTTTAAAGGCCACCTTATGGAACATAAATGGTCTTTCCTTATGTATGCTCCCGATTCCCTACCTCCCTTGTTATTTGTTAGGTGTGGGTTTCTGTTCAGGGTGTGTTGTACGTCTTCATGGATGTTACATGTCTGGGCTGTTGTTGGTGTTTGCCCCCACATGTATGTTTGACGTTTGCCCTGTATGTTGTAGCCTGTATGCAGCGCTGCCATGCACTGTGTGAGCATGGGGGGCTCTGGCAGAGTTGGTATGCTAGATTCCTGTGTGGGTTGTTTGTACTGTGACCTGCTGTGTGTTCGGGCTCCTGTACTGATGCACGGGTTCCAGTTGTGGAGGCAGCGGCAGGTAAGAGAGTTGTCATGTTGTTCTTATCTGCCGATCCTCTTGCTGTGTACGGTCTCTCCCTTTCCCTGCTTCTAGGCCTTTAGAAACTCCTGCTCCTCCGTGTTGTGGATGAACAGGTAGTCTCTCCCCTGCTCCTAAGTAAGGGATTTCCAGGGCGACCCAGGATATTAGGTATCCAGGGTATGAGCCGTCCCACCATCAGGGTCCACTCATACGGTTAGGAGTTAGGGAGAGGATTAGGGAAGCAATAGGAGGTGACCTGCTTCCCTTTTCCTTGCTTCCTGGCCTAGTTGCTAACATTATCCCTTTACATTGTACGGTGGGGGGTTTCCCCCACTCCCTACCATGACAGTTTCCATAACAACCCAGCCATTTTTCATCACTGCTGTAGGGGAGCTTTAAAGGAAATCTGTCACCAGGATAATCGCTATTGAAGTAAAGCCATGACCTAATGGCACTTAGTACCTTATTTCAAGATGTGCCTTTGTTCCAGCATAAGATGTTTTTAGCCTCTGAAAATCCAGTTTATTTGGTATGCAAATGAGCCAGTAAGGTGCCCAGAAGGGCGTCACTCTTGCAGGAAAGAGCCCAGACACGCCCCCTGCCACAATGTGTCCACCCTCAAAAGACTAACTTAAAACTCCGTCCCCAGGTCCCGCTAAGCCACGCCCCCGGTATGGTTAGGTCATGCCCCTGATCCAGTTAGGTCACGCCCCCTCCCACTCAGCCGATAGGGGAAAAAATGAAGGTAAAAATCAACTTCTGTCAGCTACAGGGGTGGGAGGAATGGTGACTTTCTCCCTGCAGCTCACACTCAGACAGCACAGTGCTGCAGTCTGAGAGTGAGCTGTTCAAAAGGACAGAGAGTCTGAAGGGGGAGGGGTGCTGCAGATGTCACTGTTACAATGGATAGTGTTGATCTCTTTTAACGAAACACAAACATTAAATGAAATAGATTAAATATACCCGAGCGAAGCCGGGTCCTTCAGCTTGTTGTCTATAAAAGGTTATTAAAAATGTATTTAGTGGTGTCTCTGCTTTCACATCAGAGCGAATCTTTTGTTGTTCTGCTGCATTATAGGAAGAAAAAAAATATGAAAATAACCGAAGCCCCCTGACTACAACAGGTCCTTCTGGTTTTCATTAGAGAGTATGGCATCTTACCAGACAAAAGCTCTCCTCCAGATGCCCGCCATACTCATGCCTATTTGGGGGTTCAACTGAGCTTGCATGTGTTCGGAATGGGAACATCTGTCTATTGAGGCGCCACCATACACCTTAAGCCTCACTCACATTTTCGTTATTCACCGACGTGTGCTGTCCGCATTTTCCATGGACAGCACACGTACCCATTTATTTCAATGCGTCTGTTCACACATCAGTATTTTTTTTTACTGTCCGAAAGTCAGTGGAATCGGTGTTGCATCCGTTTTTTAGTAATCACTGATAGGAGATGCTCTGGAAATAAATTTTCAGCTGAGAAGCATCCGTGCAATACGGATGACCCATGGAGGGTAAAAAACGGACACAGATGCTTCACGGACATCTTCACGGATGCAACACGGACTGATTTTTTTTTTCAAGGGAGTGAAACTGATGCGGAAATGTGAACGAAACCTTAGCTGATTGATCAGTCCAACCAATGATCGGCCTTAAAATGATTTAATGTGTATGTATGGCCTCTTTTACTTGAAATAAACTGCAATCAATGGCACGTGGAGTTTGCGCCCCAGAGGATATAGTTGTTGCTCTTAGGCAATCGCTACATTAGCAATTAAAGGGACACTGTCACCTGGATTTCACTTACTGAGCTAATAACACCACATCAGTCTCCACGATTTATATTACTATATACTAGTATTACAGCCCTTTGTCTTTTCATTTGTCTAGAAAATAGCTTTGAATCATATGTTAATTACTTCGATAAGGAGCCCATGGGGCTGTCCCTCCGGTCTTTGGAGCCCAGCCGTGCCCATTATCTTGGAGCCCAGCACCACCCCACTGCTAATTTATTCATTGCTCATCGCCGACATTGTGTTTGTTGCGCCCGAAATTTTACGCATTTCTGGGTCGAGCGAAGCTGGCGCATGCGTACTTCGTTCTGTGAGGCCAATGCCAGGACACCGCACAGCGCTGACATGTGCATCCATGGCGCATGCGTGAGATTTCGGGCGCAACAAACATTACGCCGACGATGAGCAGTGAATAAATTAGCAGTGGGGCTGTTAATTATTGATATTTTGGGTTAATATCGATAATTAATATTCATAAATAGGCGTGAATCATCTGTTGATGACTCAGTCTATTTATACCTTAAATAAGAACTAACTCTGTTGCCTTACCCAATTCCCAGAAGTGCGAATTACTACTGCTACTACCAAAAACATACACTATTATGAATAAAATATTACACAATACAAATATACAAGTCTAACATTACACTATATCTATATATGGATGGAGATAGAGAGATAGACATATATACACTCACCTAAAGAATTATTAGGAACACCTGTTCTATTTCTCATTAATGCAATTATCTAGTCAACCAATCACATGGCAGTTGCTTCAATGCATTTAGGGGGGTGGTCCTGGTCAATACAATCTCCTGAACTCCAAACTGAATGTCAGAATGGGAAAGAAAGGTGATTTAAGCAATTTTGAGCGTGGCATGGTTGTTGGTGCCAGACGGGCTGGTCTGAGTATTTCACAATCTGCTCAGTTACTGGGATTTTTTAACGCACAACCATTTCTAGGGTTTACAAAGAATGGTGTGAAAAGGGAAAAACATCCAGTATGCGGCAGTCCTGTGGGCAAAAATGCCTTGTGGATGCTAGAGGTCAGAGGAGAATGGGCCGACTGATTCAAGCTGATAGAAGAGCAACGTTGACCAAAATAACCCCTCGTTACAACCGAGGTATGCAGCAAAGCATGTGTGAAGCCACAACACGCACAACCTTGAGGCGGATGGGCTATAACAGCAGAAGACCCCACCGGGTACCACTCATCTCCACTACAAATAGGAAAAAGAGGCTACAATTTGCACGAGCTCACCAAAATTGGACTGTTGAAGACTGGAAAAATGTTGCCTGGTCTGAGTCTCGATTTCTGTTGAGACATTCAAATGGTAGAGTCAGAATTTGGCATAAACAGAATAAGAACACGTACCCATTCTCTGATGGCTACTTCCAGCAGGATAATGCACCATGTCACAAAGCTCGAATCATTTCAAATTGGTTTCTTGAACATGACAATGAGTTCACTGTACTAAAATGGCCCCCACAGTCACCAGATCTCAACCCAATAGAGCATCTTTGGGATGTGGTGGAACGGGAGCTTCGTGCCCTGGATGTGCATCCCTCAAATCTCCATCAACTGCAAGATGCTATCCTATCAATATGGGCCAACATTTCTAAAGAATGCTATCAGCACCTTGTTGAATCAATGCCACGTAGAATTAAGGCAGTTCTGAAGGCAAAAGGGGGTCCAACACCGTATTAGTATGGTGTTCCTAATAAGATATAGATATAGAGAGAGAGATATATATATACACATACATAGACGCACACACCGCAACACAATAATAGCACTACAATAAACAATCCTAACTACACTACACACAGTACAATTCCACTCCACAAACTAACTAAATAACACACTTACATACAGGTTATTCAGCAGCCAACCCAACCTGGGTACACACTGTCCCTATGGTTTGGCACTGCAAGGGTTAACACAATGCAGGCCAGGGACATTTACATGGAGTGGCACAGCAATTGTTAACCCAAGATTGGTGGGTTAACACATGGTCAGGACTGGTACAGGGGTACAGCAAGAATAGAGAAGCAGTGAAGGGGTTAACATGCTGCTGTAGGGGTACAAGGCAGGGGTACAGGTGTTAGGGGTTAAGGAAAGGATTGATAATGATATTGGTGGTTAAGGGGTAGGGAAGGGTACTACTTGGCCATCAGGGTTAAATGCTGCCTCCTCTGTCCTCCAGTGCAGCGCAGCATGCGCTTTCCTCCTGGGGCTGCTTCCCGAGCGCTGCCTGCGCTCTCTTATGGGGGGGGGGTGTCCGGACTTCTCTTCACTCAGTGCAGCGCTGCCTCCTGGCTTTGAGCGCTGAGTGCACTTTCCACCTCTTCGGGGGACGCCGAAATTACGTCACCGCACGAGCCCGCGCGCCCCTGCACGCGCATCTGAGGACCGCTTCCAGGCAGGGATCTCTTTGATCCTCCCGCCTGTGAAGCGCCTGCATATCGCAGGTGCTGTAATTACCGCACCGGGGATATGTAACCCTGCCTTAACTCACTGGGGGTGGGATCCCAATGAGTGACAGCACATTTGCACGCACTTCACTTTCACACAATTTGAGCACACTCACCTCTCTTTGCTCAGCTTCAGCCTTGAAAAGAGGAATTTTTATAATTCCAGCCGAATGTCCGGGCCGTAATGGCACACATTCACTTTATAAAGTGAACTTTTTAATGTTCACTTTCCACGTTTGTGTGTACACTAGGATTTCTTGGTTTACGGCGCCCTAATGGAGGGGGGGGGGGGGGGAATGCCACCCCGGTTCCCCACCCCCCTGCAAAACCCCTTGGGCTCTCCCTTCGGGGACAGCCCAGCCTTGGTTGTTGAAGCTCCATGCAGACACCTCGGGTGGCAGCATAGGTGGAAGCATAGGTGGCAGCATAGGTGGAAGCCGGAGCACAGACTTGGTGTACCCTCGGCTTCGGCTGAGGGTTGCCTGGGCGAACCCGGCTTCAGCTGGAAGTAGCCCGTTTTGTCTCGGTCCCTTGCAGGAGCTATAGGCCCGGAGGGACTGGGATAGGTTTATGGGGGGCCCCTTCTCTTATGGAGAGGGCCTGCGATAGACCGTAGCCTAGTGCACTTTTTTTGTGTGGCACACTGCACGATTTTGTTGCAGGCGTGTAGAAAGCACTCCCCTCGGACTTAAAAAAAAAAAAATATATTTATATTTATATATGGCTTAAACACCCTGAAAGACCAGGCCACTTTTTACACTTCTGACCTACCCTACTTTCACCGTTTATTGCTCGGTCATGCAACTTACCACCCAAATGAATTTTACCTCCTTTTCTTCTCACTAATAGAGCTTTCATTTGGTGGTATTTCATTGCTGCTGACATTTTTACTTTTTTTGTTATTAATCGAAATTTAACGATTTTTTTTGCAAAAAAATGACGACATTTTTCACTTTCAGTTGTAAAATTTTGCAAAAAAACGACATCCATATATAAATTTTGCTCTATATTTATTGTTCTACATGTCTTTGATAAAAAAAAAAATGTTTGGGTAAAAAAAAAAAATGGTTTGGGTAAAAGTTATAGCGTTTACAAACTATGGTACAAAAATGTGAATTTCCGCTTTTTGAAGCAGCTCTGACTTTCTGAGCACCTGTCATGTTTCCTGAGGTTCTACAATGGCCAGACAGTACAAACACCCCACAAATGACCCCATTTCGGAAAGTAGACACCCTAAGGTATTCGCTGATGGGCATAGTGAGTTCATAGAACTTTTTATTTTTTGTCACAAGTTAGTGGAAAATTATGATTTTTTTTTCTTACAAAGTCTCATATTCCACTAACTTGTGACAAAAAATAAAAACTTCCATGAACTCACTATGCCCATCACGAAATACCTTGGGGTGTCTTTCCAAAATGGTGTCACTTGTGGGGTAGTTATACTGCCCTGGCATTCTAGGGGCCCAAATGTGTGGTAAGTTGTTTGAAATCAAAATCTGTAAAAATTGACCGGTGAAATCCGAAAGGTGCTCTTTGGAATGTGGGCCCCTTTGCCCACCTAGGCTGCAAAAAAGTGCCACACATGTGGTATCGCCGTACTCAGGAGAAGTTGGGCAATGTGTTTTGGGGTGTCATTTTACATATACCCATGCTGGGTGAGATAAATATCTTGGTCAAATGCCAACTTTGTATAAAAAAAAAAAATGGGAAAAGTTGTCTTTTGCCAAGATATTTCTCTCACCCAGCATGGGTATATGTAAAATGACACCCCAAAACACATTCCCCAACTTCTCCTGAGTACGGAGATACCAAATGTGTGACACTTTTTTGCAGCCTAGGTGGGCAAAGGAGCCCGTATTCCAAAGAGCACCTTTCGGATTTCACCGGTCATTTTTTACACATTTTGATTTCAAACTTCTTACCACACATTTGGGCCCCTAGAATGCCAGGGCAGTATAACTACCCCACAAGTGACCCCATTTTGTAAAGAAGACACCCCCAGGTATTTCGTGATGGGCATAGTGAGTTCATGGAAGTTTTTATTTTTTGTCACAAGTTAGTGGAATATGAGACTTTGTAAGGGAAAAAAAAAAAAAATCATCATTTTCCGCTAACTTGTGACAAAAAATTTAAAATTCTAGGAACTCGCCATGCCCCTCACGGAATACCTTGGGGTGTCTTCTTTCCAAAATGGGGTCACTTGTGGGGTAGTTATACTGCCCTGGCATTTTCCAGGGGCCCTAATGTGTGGTAAGTAGGTAAATGACCTGTGAAATCCTAAAGGTGCCCTTTGGAATGTGGGCCCCTTTGCCCACCTAGGCTGCAAAAAAGTGTCACACACGTGGTATCGCCGTATTCAGGAGAAGTTGGGGAATGTGTTTTGGGGTGTCTTTTTACATATACTCATGCTGGGTGAGAGAAATATCTCGGCAAGACAACTTTTCCCATTTTTTTTTATACAAAGTTGGCATTTGACCAAGATATTTATCTCACCCAGCATGGGTATATGTAAAATGACACCCCAAAACACATTGCCCAACTTCTCCTGAGTACGGCGATACCAGATGCGTGACACTTTTTTGCAGCCTAGATGCGCAAAAGGGGCCCACATTCCTTTTATGAGGGCATTTTTAGACATTTGGATCCCAGACTTCTTCTCACGCTTTAGGGCCCCTAAAATGCCAGGGCAGTATAAATACCCCACATGTGACCCAATTTTGGAAAGAAGACACCCCAAGGTATTCAATGAGGGGCATGGCGAGTTCATAGAAATTTATTTTTTTTGGCACAAGTTAGCGGAAATTGATTTTATTTTTTTTTTTTCTCACAAAGTCTCCCTTTCCGCTAACTTGGGGAAAAAAATTTCAATCTTTCATGGACTGAATATGCCCCTCACGGAATACCTGGGGGTGTCTTCTTTCCGAAATGGGGTCACATGTGGGGTATTTATACTGCCCTGGCATTCTAGGGGCCCTAAAGCGTGAGAAGAAGTCTGGAATATAAATGTCTAAAAAATTTTACGCATTTGGATTCCGTGAGGGGTATGGTGAGTTCATGTGAGATTTAATTTTTTGACACAAGTTAGTGGAATATGAGACTTTGTAAGAAAAAAAAAAAAAAATTCCGCTAACTTGGGCCAAAAAAATGTCTGAATGGAGCCTTACAGAGGGGTGATCAATGACAGGGGGGTGATCAATGACAGGGGGGTGATCAGGGAGTCTATATGGCGTGATCACCCCCCTGTCAGTGATCACCCCCCTGTCAGTGATCACCCCCCTGTCAGTGATCACCCCCCTGTCAGTGATCACCCCCCTGTCAGGCTCCATTCAGATGGCCGTATGTGTTTTGCGGATCCGATCCATGTATCCGTGGAGCCGTAAAAATCATACGGACATCTGAATGCAGCCTGACAGGGGGGGTGATCAATGACAGGGGGGGTGATCAGGGAGTCTATATGGGGTGATCACCCCCCCGGAAGGCTCCAGGGAGACGTCTGTATGTGTTTTGCGGATCCGATCCATCTATCAGTGGATCCGTAAAAATCATGCGGACGTCTGAATGGAGCTTTACAGGGAGGTGATCAATGACAGGGGGGTAATCAATGACAGGGGGGTAATCAGGGAGTCTATATGGGGTGATCAGGGGTGATCAAGGGTGAATAAGGGGTTAATAAGTGACAGGGGGGGGTGTAGTGTAGTGGTGCTTGGTGCAACATATTACTGAGCTGCCTGTGTCCTCTGGTGGTCGATCCAAACAAAGGGGACCACCAGAGGACCAGGTAGCAAGTATATTAGACGCTGTTATCAAAACAGCGTCTAATACACCTGTTAGGGGTTAAAAAAAAATCACATCTCCAGCCTGCCAGCGAACGATCGCCGCTGGCAGGCTGGAGATCCACTCTCTTACCTTCCGTGCCTGTGTGCGCGCGTTCACAGGAAATCTCGCGTCTCGCGAGATGACGCATATATGCGTGACTGTGCGCAGGGCTGCCACCTCCGGAACGCGATCCTGCGTTAGGCGGTCCGGAGGTGGTTAACAAAAGGCACTGGAATCTATTGATCCCTTGCCTTTTGAAGACATAATTGTCCAGCCATCTGGTGCCATCTCCACCTCCTTGGGGGGGAGGGGGGGGGGGGGGGAGAGTGACTGGGGAACATCTTGGCTAGCATTTAAAAAAATAAAAAATTATTAATATATCTAAATAAATTATATACGGTATGTAGTTAAGGCTGCCGTGCAGCCTGTATTTGTGGGAGGGGCAGAGGCCACGCCCCTTGGCTATATTAACCCCCACGCAGGTCAGGGGACGGGACGTGCGGCCAGGTACCCCTCCCTCCCTTCCCTTTTCTTAGCTCTTCCTTAAGGATAGGCCCCCTTTTAGGCCTATCCTCGCTACGGGCTCCCGGCATTTCCCAGCCTGAGGTTAGCTCTAGTTCCTACGTCCAGGGGCCGTCGCCCTGACCACAAATAAATATAAATATAATTTTTTATAGTTTTTTCTGGGCCAGTTGCACCCCCTTGTTTTCTCAATAGACTGCTGCCCCTTTTTTTATTTTTTCTCTATAGCTATCTGTCTATATTCTGGACAGACCCATATACTGGGTCCACATAAACGGTCAATAAATATATTTATATTCAAATATCACCCTTCCCTCTACAGAGGCGGTACTGAGCTCCAAGATAATGGGCACAGCTGGGCTCCAACGGCCGGAGGGACAGCCCCTTATTGAGGTAATTAACATGATTAAAAGCTATTTTCTAGACAAATGAAAAGACACAGGGCAGTAATACTAGTATATTTTAATGTAAATTGTGGAGACTGATGTTAATAGCTCAGTAAGTGAAATCAAGGTGACAGTGTCCCTTTAAATATGGTTGTAAAGGTTAGGGCAAGGAAACTTAAGTGGAGAACGACAACCTTACTGTATCCCATCTATTATTTCAAAGAAGAACAAAAAAAAAAAAAAAAAAAAAGCTGTGGTGATACAGTCCTGGGCATCGCTCTCCCCCCATGGCATGTAATCCAGCTGTGGCCTTTCGCCTGACCGACATGTTTAAAGCCTGCAAAGCCTGACATTTTATATAAGACATTGTTAAATTGGCCTTGAACAGAGTTGAGAAAAAAAAAAAAAAATGATTTAGGGTTGTTTCACACAAGCGAGTCCATTGCGGGAATCATGCTCCGTGTGTGAGTGTGATCCTCTGCTCTGGACTTGCAGGAGCGCACGGCATGGTCATGATTTATAATGCTATGTGCCTCTGCTAGACCTTATTTCTACAGAATCATACTGACAGCTTTATGTCACTATGATTCTGTAGAAATAAGGTCAAGCAGAGACACATAGCATTATAAATCATGATAATGCCGTGCGCTCCTGCAAGTCCAGAGCGGAGGATCACACACACACACGGAGCGCGATTCCCGCAATGGACTCGTTCGTGTGAAACTTTCACACTAGCATGCCGAATCCGGGAAATCCATATGCAAACGGATATTTTTTTCCCGGAGCAGTTAGACTTATTCATTGAAATACTGGATCCGGTATTAAATTTTTTCAAAGCTAGAAAGAACTGCGCATGCACAGACCGGAAAACCGGATCCGGCAATTTCCGGAACACTTGGTACCGGATCCGGCATTAATACATTTCAATGGAAATTAAAGGATAACTGTCGTATTTTTTTTTTTTTGAGTATTGGATTGTGGTGATTAACCACCTCAGCCCCCAGTGCTTAAACACCCTGAAAGACCAGGCCACTTTTTACACTTCTGACCTACACTACTTTCACCGTTTATTGCTCGGTCATGCAACTTACCACCCAAATGAATTTTACCTCCTTTTCTTCTCACTAATAGAGCTTTCATTTGGTGGTATTTCATTGCTGCTGACATTTTTGCTTTTTTTGTTATTAATCGAAATTTAACGATTTTTTTGCAAAAGTTTTCACTTTCAGTTGTAAAATTTTGCAAAAAAAACGAGATCCATATAGAAATTTTGCTCTAAATTTATTGTTCTACATGTCTTTGATAAAAAAAAATGTTTGGGTAAAAAAAAAAAAATGGTTTGGGTAAAAGTTATAGCGTTTACAAACTATGGTACAAAAATGTGAATTTCCGCTTTTTGAAGCAGCTCTGACTTTCTGAGCACCTGTCATGTTTCCTGAGGTTCTACAATGGCCAGAATAGTAGAAAAACCCCACAAATGACCCCATTTCGGAAAGTACACACCCTAAAGGTATTCGCTGATGAGCATAGTGAGTTCATAGAACTTTTTATTTTTTGTCACAAGTTAGTGGAATATGAGACTTTGTATGAAAAAAATAAATAAATAAAAAAATCAGCATTTTCCACTAACTTGTGACAAAAAATAAAAAATTCTAGGAACTCGCCATGCCCCTCACGGAATACCTTGGGGTGTCTTCTTTCCAAAATGGGGTCACTTGTGGGGTAGTTATACTGCCCTGGCATTTTCCAGGGGCCCTAATGTGTGGTAAGTAGGTAAATGACCTGTGAAATCCTAAAGGTGCTCTTTGGAATATGGGCCTCTTTGCCCACCTAGGCTGCAAAAAAGCGTCACACATGTGGTATCGCCGTATTCAGGAGAAGTTGGGGAATGTGTTTTGGGGTGTCATTTTACATATACCCTTGCTGGGTGAGAGAAATATCTTGGCAAAAGACAACTTTTCCCATTTTTTTTATACAAAGTTGGCATTTGACCAAGATATTTATCTCACCCAGCATGGGTATATGTAAAATGACACCCCAAAACACATTCCCCAACTTCTCCTGAGTACGGCGATACCAGATGTGTGACACTTTTTTGCAGCCTAGATGCGCAAAGGTGCCCAAATTCCTTTTAGGAGGGCATTTTTAGACATTTGGATACCAGACTTCTTCTCACGCTTTGGGGCCCCTAGAATGCCAGGGCAGTATAAATACCCCACATGTGACCCCATTTTGGAAAGAAGACACCCCAAGGTATTCAATGAGGGGCATGGCGAGTTCATAGAAATTTTTTTTTTTTTGGCACAAGTTAGCGGAAATTGATATTTTTAATTTTTTTCTCACAAAGTCTCCCGTTCCGCTAACTTGGGACAAAAATTTCAATCTTTCATGGACTGAATATGCCCCTCACGGAATACCTGGGGGTGTCTTCTTTCCGAAATGGGGTCACATGTGGGGTATTTATACTGCCCTGGCATTCTAGGGGCCCTAAAGCGTGAGAAGAAGTCTGGAATATAAATGTTTAAAAAATTTTACGCATTTGGATTCCGTGAGGGGTATGGAGAGTTCATGTGAGATTTTATTTTTTGACACAAGTTAGTGGAATATGAGACTTTGTAAGAAAAAGAAAAAAAATTCTGCTAACTTGGGCCAAAAAAATGTCTGAATGGAGCCTTACAGAGGGGTGATCAATGACAGGGGGGGTGATCAATGACAGGGGGGGTGATCAATGACAGGGGGGGTGATCAATGACAGGGGGGTGATCAGGAAGTCTATATGGGGTGATAACCACAGTCATTGATCACGCCCGTGTAAGGCTTCATTCAGACGTCCGGATGCGTTTTGCGGATCCGATCCATCTATCAGTGGATCCGTAAAAATCATGCGGACGTCTGAATGGAGCTTTACAGGGGGGTAATCAGGGAGTCTATATGGGGTGATCAGGGGCTAATAAGGGGTTAATAAGTGACGGGGGGGGGTGTAGTGTAGTGGTGCTTGGTGCTACTTTACTGAGCTACCTGTGTCCTCTGGTGGTCGATCCAAACAAAGGGGACCACCAGAGGACCAGGTAGCAGGTATATTAGACGCTGTTATCAAAACAGCGTCTAATATACCTGTTAGGGGTTAAAAAAAACACATCTCCAGCCTGCCAGCGAACGATCGCCGCTGGCAGGCTGGAGATCAACTCTCTTACCTTCCGTTCCTGTGAGCGCGCGCGCCTGTGTGCGCGCGTTCACAGGAAATCTCGCGTCTCGCGAGACGACGCGCCGGCGCGTCCACCCAGAAGAGCAGGGCCGCCGCAAAGACGCGGTCCTGAGGAGGTTAATATCACCTTGATGGCCCTATTTCAACTTTTCACTGTGTATTCAATTACCCCTTAATTCCACATTTTTGTTCCCTGTACTGCCTACTTTTACCTGTGCTTAAAATAGGGTTGCTAGGCATGGTCCGTCTATCTGTTGATAGGGAGCACGCAGCGTGCAAGGTCACATTACTGACAGCCAGGGACTGTAAGTAAATGATTAAAGCCAGGTCCTCCCCAGCAGCTGATAACAGTGCCTGGGCTGTGTGCACTTCTCCCTGTCACTGTGCTTGGCAGACGCTCCCTCACTCAGCAGAGCTGGATAATGCAGGTTTGAAGCAGCGCAGACAAGGGAAGGGAGATCTGCCGTCTGCTCAGTGTATAAATGAAAGCAACATGTGGTAAGAAGACCCCTTTGTGCTGCAGGAGATTAACCCTTTAGGGGGGGGGGGGGAGGGTTACTGACACTTTTGGGGGGCTATTGTTACTGGCTAGTGAGGGCAGGCAGGATTAGCCTCAGGGTGAGGGCAGTGGCGGCCATCTTAACTGAATAGTGAAATTACATTTTTATGCAGACTGGTTGCTAAGGGCTGAATCTTATTAAATATGGGGTAAGTCAGTCTAATAGTAACTGATTCTGGAATATCCTGTTTTTAAGGATACTTTCACACTTGCGTTCGGGGTTCCGCTTGTGAGCTCCGTTTGAAGGCTCTCACAAGCGGCCCCGAACGCATCCGTCCAGCCCCAGTGCATTCTGAGTGGATGCGGATCCGCTCAGAATGCCTCAGTCTGGCACCGTTTGACCTCCGTTCCGCTCAGCAGGCGGACACCCAAACGCAGCTTGCAGCGTTCGGGTGTCCGCCTGGCCGTGCGGAGCCAAACACATCCTTCCAGACTTACAATGTAAGTCAATGGGGACGGATCCGTTTGAAGTTGACACAATATGGTGACTTTCAATGCAAAGTCTGGACGGATCCGCCTGACTAACTTAGAATTTTTTCTGAAAGATAATGCAGACTGATCCGTTCTGAACGGATCCCATCGTTTGCATTATAGGAGCGGATCCGTCTGTGCAGACACCAGACGGATCCGCTCCGAATGCAAGTGTGAAAGTAGCCTAAGTGACTACTTATATGAAAATTGAAATTAGGGTCTAAATGCGAGTTATCCTTTAATGCTGGATCCGACAAGTGCGGTAGTGTTCCGGGATTTTGGGCCAAAAAAATACCACAGCAAGCTGGAGTATTTTGTCTGGTCAAATACCATACAAGGGACGGAACGGAAGACATCCTGATGCATACTAAACGGATTGCTTTCCATTCAGAATCCATTGGGACAAAATTTATTTTTTTATTTTTTCCCCCTCTCGGTATTGACACACTTTACCGGATTTCAATACCGGAAAAGAATAACGCTAGTGTGAAAGTAACCCAACTCCAGACAGGCACAAAGATTAGAGTGCTGCAAGAGATGTTCTCTCTGTTGAGCAGCTGCCAAGACATAGTGCCATCAGGTCACCAGCTGGAAGAACACCGTGGGTAGAAAGTCCAACTGGAGCAAGAGGACAAAAATCATACACCGCTACCAGCTGGCTTTACTAATTCCTCCATCTCATCTCTATCAACATAAAGTGTGTAATGGCAAGAAGAGAAAAATCTAGATGGCTACAGAACATTGTAAAATAGATCTTCTAGAATATTTTAAAGCCTACTGTAATGTACTTGCCCTACAGCGATCCAGCACAGTCTTTGTCCTGGCAGCTGCCGCATGCATACAGCCCATAGCCCTAGGGTTAAAGGCACCATACTTAAAATAGCAACACGTCGTTAGGCTGAGTTCACACTACCATTGTGGCTTCGGTTTAAAACAGAAGCCACAAGGGTCTCCAGATCTACTGCACAGCACACTTCATTGACGTCTAATGACTGTAGTTTTTATAGGAGGAATAGCGTTCTTTTTCTGTAACAGACAAGAAATCCATCAAGACTAAAAACGGAGCCTCTGGCGGCAGGGTCAACAGATTATTACAGGTGATAGTACCCTAGTTAGGCTTTGTTCCTCTGCAACTGCTATTGGTGAGCAGAGCTTCTGATACTGACCTACATGGACTCCTCTTCTGTGTAGAGCCCCGTTGTGCAGCATGCCCATCTCTCCTAAACCACCATTCCCGAGTCCTTGGCTTGTCTCACTATTCTACTGTGCTACTCTCTAGGATAGCCCATACCCATCTCTATTTGATCTTTATGACAAGACCTTGGCTCTCCACTTCACTTACATGTCACCCCAGAACCAAATATTTGCATTTGTCTCACTTCCATACTTCCCAACATTACTGTTGGTAAATTTGGAGAGTTTATACCAGCCCCAACTATTTTATTTCTGGGACAACTTGAATTTGCTGAGATTGTCTGAAAATTTGGTAGAATCAAGGCAAATTCAGGACTGCTGGCAACTATGGTCTTCTATACTGCCTGGCCACACTTCTGTTCGGAACGTCTCCATTATACTCTTCACCGTACATCTGTCATTGTCAATTGCCGTCCCCCCAACTTCTCTGATTTTGATTCCTTTCGCACTAGACTTATCCAGACTAAAAATCAACCCTCAGACCATCTGGAGACACCCAAGTCCTGGGGAAGTCAAGTACCTCATCCCTAACCAAACTCATGGCAAAGGGGGCGTTAAAGAAGAATGTCCTGGCCGCCTGGTTAGGTCTATCACAGGGATGAAAACTATAGGAACACATTCTACAGTTAATATATATAGAATTATTCAGCAATATAGTTGAGAAATTTTATATATACAATTCTGGTTCAAAGCGTGCATGCATTACCGCCATGACAACAACTGCGCACATAGCAGCAAAATAACCTGATTTGTGAACAGTCTCCATGAAAACATACCATACCGTTTTGTGTCTATAGCTCCAAGGCAGTGCTATGCGTCTCCATGGCTACCGACTACAAACAAACCCTGCGTAGTCTGAGCTTAAAGTTGTACTCCCGAGTCACATGTACCACATATGCTACTAACCTACAGGAAGGATACTTTTCATCGAGATTAACTGCAAAGTAGCTTAATTTTTAAAAATAAAAAAATTGCAAATGTTTACCACAAGACTTCTAGGGCAGAATAGCGCCATACATACTGCATCTAAGTGTGTAATTTACAGTTTCTTTTTTTTGTGTGTGCATGTGACCGTAAAAGTTTTTTTTCCTGGATTTTACAAGTACAGGCCTATGTTAAGGATCGGGCACAACACAATGGATGGTGCTGTGTAGTTCCGGAGCAAACATCTGAGGCTGGGGCCACTGCAGAACAGTTGACTGGCGAGGGTGTGGGGTTTTTGCACCCCTAGCAATCAGATATTGATGGCCTATCACTTTAAAAAAAATCCCAGAAACCCTCCTTAAGCCAAAATGCAGATACTGGTCATGTGCATCCCGCACTTTCCTCGGGAAATGCTTATTCTGGTCCACAAAAAGGGACAAGAAAAGATCATTATCTATAATTTGCAGACTGTGCAAACAGATGTGGACAGCTCTCTCCTAAACAGAAAGGACTGGCCTTCCCTGCAATCTGGACATGTTCTGTAATTTGCAGAACGGACATATGGATGTGGACAACAAAACAGATGACATCTGTGTTCTGCCTTTTCTTTTGCAGTCCAATAGAAATGAATTGGTCTGCTTGCAAGAAATGTGAATCACGCACAAATCGAAAATACGGTTGTGTGAATGTAGTCTAAGAACCCACACAATTTTAAAAAAAATAAAAATAAATGGGTCAGAACGGCATAAAAATATGCATAATTGATTGCAACGTTGACATGCCTGAGCCAGTGATTCGCTGCGCAGGCGTTTCCTGAAGGTCAAGAGTGACTAGGAAGCACACACCAGAGTAGATCCTGTAAGAGCTGGAATATCAGGTGAGTACTTTTTTCTAGTTTGTTATGCCATAGGCAGAGCAGGACAACCCCTACAAATCAGTGAAGTCATGAATATGGGGGGGGAAGAACACGACTCTTATAAGAAACAACCACATAACACTACACCTATTACACATGCTTTCCATGCCTGACTGCACCAAACATCCAGCTAGTTCTTAAACAGGTTGGCCCACGAACATTTAGCACCTATCCACAAAACCTGCAGTATAATTTTACAAATGACTCTTGCTGGAGAAGGAACAGTGGGTAAATGGGTGAAGAGCGAGCGCTCTTCTCAGGGCACTCAATTAGAAACCTATATGCAAGTGACCTTTACAGTCATCCCGTAACTACGAGGCGAGATATATACAAGGTACAAGCTTGTAATTAGGGCTTTCTTCTGTAGCCAATCAGTAATTAAATGTTTTAAATTAAACTACTAATATTTTGACTTCTAAATCCACATAATTTACATACAGGAAAAAATGAGAAAGAGATTTCAGCTCCGAAGCTGGCAGAGTTTTGGATTGTTTTAATTCTTTATTTTAAGAGGCATGGCGTGATCTTATTAAAAGGGGAATCCTATGACAACTTATCCTCTTATCCACATAATAGGGGATAAATGTCTGATTGGTAGGGCTCCTTCCAATCACCAGAACAGGGGGCTCATGTTCCCCATTTGAATGGAGCAGTAGACACATGTCTGTCACTTTCCAGAAGCCCCAAAAAGATGAATGGCTCATTGGACATGCATGTGTCTGCTGCTCCAATCCGTTTAAAGGGGTTTTCTAGTTATATAAAAAAACACCAGCATTCAACCTTACTACATTACGTAAGTCACATGATGAAGTTCTGAGGGCATTTTGACTCCTCAATAATTGCGATCTGTGACCCGCACCCTGTGGTTACATCACGGCGCAAGACTCACGAGAAGTGTCTGTAGCATCAGGTCTCTGCCTCTCCTTCCCCTCCCAGCTCAAACATCCCAGACCCAAGCCTGCTTGAAAAACTCCACCCCAAGGCCTCATGCACGCAGCCGTTGCCCGGCCATGGCCGTATTGCAGCCCGCAAACAGCGGGTCCACAACGTGCGGGAACCGGCCGTGTGCTCCCCGCATCGGATGCGGACCCATTTGCAAACATCCCAGAGCTATTTCATAGTGTTTCTGTCCGTGCCTCCACACCGCAAAAAAATTTGCTATTTATTTGCGTTGCGGATGGATCATGGACCCATTCAAGTTAAATTGCGGTCCCCAATGCACGGAACGGCCGCACAACGGCCTAAGACCTCATGCACACGACCGTATCACGACCTCATTTAATAGAATATATTCAGATGAAGCGACAATATGACAATTTATTGCTGCAAAGTCACGGTAATTGCAGCAACAAAGAGTGAGTTGACCGAAACGTGTGAATATACCTTTAGGAGCATCTAATAGATGATCTATAAAGAAAAGAAAAAACTTGCCCTCCACAAAGCACATTGCTTTTTTACAATTATCGTAACCACTGAGCACTTGGCACATCAAGGGTTAATCTAGGCGTCACCGGCCAGTGTATCTGAGTGCAAGCCATTGTTCTGTTATCAGTCAGTACAAGCAAAAGCAGGTAAAAACTGATTGCACTGCAAAAGTCGGAGGCGCTGAGCACAGCTGTTCCTAGAGCGCTGGCCTCAGAACTAGCTGAGCCCACAAGCAATAAAATATTGTCTATCGTCTCCTGGCTATACCTTATCAAATCTGACCAGGACCGATGGTCAAAAGGCACGGTTACTTGGTTGGACACGTCCCTAAGGCTACTTTCACACTTGCGTTTTGGGTGAATCCGTCATGCATCTGCAAAAGCGGATCCGTTACATTAATACAACCGCATGCATCAGTCATGAACGGATCCGTTTGCATTATCTGTAACATAGCCAAGATGGATCCGTCATGAACTCCACTGAAAGTCAATGGGAGACAGATCCGTTTTCTATTGTGCCAGATTGCGTCAGAGTTTGGCTCAGTTTCGTCAAGCGAACAGCAAAACGCTGCAGGCAGCGTTGGTGTCCGCCTCCAGAGCGGAATGGAGGCTGAACGGAGGCAAACTGATGCATTCTGAGCGGATCCTTAATCGATTCAGAATGCATTAGGGCTGAACTGATCCGTTCTGGACCGCTTGTGAGAGCCCTGAACGGATCTCACAAATGGAAAGCCAAAACGAGAGTGTGAAAGTAGCCTAAATTGAAAGGGTCACTGAGCTTTCACAAAACTTAGCGACACAAAAGTTTTGATCGGTGGGGGTCTGAGTGCTGGGACCGCCCGCCAATCGCAAAAACAAGGAGGGAGAAACCCTCACATAGTGCCCCGTCTCTCCTTACTGCAGGAGAGAAAGCGAGATGGACTCAATAGAAAAAGTGTATTGGTCCATCCGGTTTACGTCTCTAACAGTGAAGAGATAGCAAGTGCGACTGTATGTGAGCGATTCTCATTCCCTGTTCTGGAGATCGATGGGGATCTCCGCACGCAGACCCCCACCAATCAAAACCTTTAATAGGCCATTACGTGATATCAAAAGGTTTTGCGAAAGCTCAGTGACCCTTTAAAATAAATATATTCTATCCTGAGTCTTAATTTTGTTCCAAGCCATTCCCATACATGTCCCACAAGTCATTCATATCTTTCCTGCTCTTCACCTGGGAATCTCCTGAACTTTACTCCCCCCCCCAACTAAAGACCAGGAGGCAAAGGACGGCAATTCCACTCGTCTGGTCTTGGGTTTTGTTTCTACACCATTTTTCAGGCAGTAAAAATGCCAAGTTAACTTTATTCTACAGGTCAGTACAGTTACGGAGATATTACATTCAGAACTTTTTTTGTTTTAATAGTTTTGCACAATAAAAACAGAAACAGTTGCCTTCATATCAGCACATTCCGAGACGAAGAAGAGACGATCTACCGGTATATTTTTCTTTTTTTTATCCCTCTTTCAACATTGTTCTTTTTAGTGGCACAAAATTGTAGCTCTTTTGAAAAAAAATATATATATTTTTTAAATGATGACATTCAAGGCAAAATACCACATTATTTTGATAGGATGGGTCTTTATGGTTGTGGTGATACTTTTATACTTCTTAGAGCCGGCCTCTCTGGTGGCTGGGACTGTGGGAGCGCACAAAGGCTTTTTCCTACAGTGTGCAAGCACAGCCACCGCTGATGGATTGCAGGGTGGTCGTAACCGTGGAAACGAGCAGTGTATAATGTGATGGAAAAATTAATCCAGCCAGCAAAGGAGGCAATATGGACAATCACAATACATTAGTAAGAGCCTTGTATTAACTTTCTCTATATGATAAAGGGGTAGTGTCACTTTAATTGCATTTAAATTAATCATGGCACTGTTCCGTCTCTGTTAAAATGTCACTATGACAACAAAGTGAATATCGTAAAATCAAACCCTTTTTTAAAGCATACAATTTAACTGAAGTGCCCCAAAATTACAACTTGCACTGCATAAAATAAGGAAATATCAGATTATGGTTTTCGAAATGCAGATAAAAAAAAAAAAAAAAAAAAACCATCCTTAACAGGGGTCGTCTAAGAATAAGTAGTTTTTACTAATGTCCGCAGAGTGCCTTAGTAAGAAATTCATAATTACCTGCTCTCCGCCACTCCGGTCCATCTCAATGGCGCTGAGTCTACAATACCACAAAATACCACAGTAAGAATTCTGGAATGTCTGCAATCTGAAGCTTCCAGGAAGCCCATATTTCTCATGCTCTTTTCAGCGAGTGCCTGTAAATGTATGAAAACGGATGTGCACATTGCTGGACTAGACAAACCATAGAGCAGGTGGTCCTCCAGCTGTTGCTAAACTACTACTTCCATCATGCCTGGACAGCCTACAGTTATCAAGGCATGCTGGGAGTTGTAGCTTTGCAACAGCAAAGTTTGACATCCCTGCGTTAGAGGTCACATGGACAACGCACCTAGAAACCTGCTGCTGGTGCCTATGGGTGCGTTCACACGTAGCAGCTGAGGTGCAGCTCTAACCATCACTACCGAGTCTAAAAAACACCGGCAGTTTTACTGCATTTTCTGAGGTCGTTTTGACGCGGATTAAACTGCATATCAACCACGGTGTGTGAATGCACGCAAATTTTTAGGTTCTTCTATTTTTGGGATTTTTTACGTTTTACACCCCCTTCCCAGAGATCCAATATTTATCATCATCTATCCTGTGGATGACCCCTTTAAATTTGCTGTGAATAAACTGATTCTTAAGGCAAATTGACAGTTTTTTGACACTGGATTTGACAATCCGCGTGGAAAAATGCCTCAAATCTGTCATCAATTGTTTTTACTGGGGGACAGTGACCGCCATGGTGAAAGAAAACCAGTCTCGAGACCATGGCGGGTGGCCACACACTGAAGGAGGCTAATGAACATGCAGACTCACAACCTATGACTAAGGCTACTTTCACATTAACGTTTCTATTTTCCGGTATTGAGATCAGTCATAGGGTCTCAATACCGGAGAAGGAAGGAAAAAAAAAAAAAAAAAAAAAAAAAAAAAAGCTTCCGCTTTGTCCCCATTTATTGTTAATGGGGACAAAACATAACTGAACAGAATGGAACACTCCAAAATGCATTCTGTTTCGTTCTCATACCAGAGAGCATGCTGCGGTTTGCTTGCCGCCCTGGGATGCGGACCAAGATGGATCCATCATGACCCACAAGGCAAGTCAATGGGGACGGATCCGTTTTCTGACAATAGAAAATGGATCTGTCCCCCATTAACTTTCAATGGAGTTCATGACAGATCCGTCTTGGCTATGTTAAAGATAATACATCCAGATCCGTTCATAACGGATGCAGACGGTTGTATTATCAGTAACGGAAGCGTTTTTGCTGAACCCTGCCGGACCCAGCAAAAACACTAGTGTGAAAGTAGCCTAAAACCCAAGGTTCAGCCTAGACATTCTTCCACAGGCCAAAATTTGCAAATTTGGCCGATTTCTTTTGTCCGTGTAAACTAGATCCAAAGCATCACCAGGTTTTATAAAATGACTTTACTAGGAGGGGTGTATATTCTTTATATATTATGAACTTAATGTGACCTTCTCTAAAAATTTTAATGCACGTGTTCCACTGTTCAATGTTTCAGTACTTTTTTTTTTTTTTAACAACTTGCTATTCTCTAACAAGAAGCTTAATGGCAAAATCACAACAGGTATTTGATCCGTGAATCGCCCAATAAGTTTCCTGGTTCATTTAGAATTGGTATTTAAACAGTCCTTCTCATCATGCTGTTCATATTTTGACATCATGAGACCAAGACGACACCTAACAATTGATCAACAGTACCTCGCCATTGCCAGGCTTCAAGCACAAGCAGGATGTTCTCAGACGGAAGGGGCCACTGAGCTTAGAGCATCATCAGCAGGTTGTAAGGCTACTTTCACACTAGCGTTTTTGCTGGATCCGGCAGTGTTCCGCAAAAACGCTTCCGTTACTGATAATACAACCGTCTGCATCTATTATGAACAGATCCGGTTGTATTATCTTTAACATTGCCAAGACGGATCAGTCATGAACTCCATTGAAAGTCAGATCAGTTTTCTATTGTGGCAGAGAAAAAGGATCTGTTCCCATTGACTTGATTTGGGGGTCATGCCGAATCCGTCTTGCTCCGCATCCCAGGACGGAAAGCAAAATACAACATGTTGCGGTTTGCTCTCTGGTATGGGAATGCATTTTGGAGCACTACGTTCTGTTATGTCCCCATTGACAAT
This sequence comes from Bufo bufo, assembly GCF_905171765.1. Classification (NCBI taxonomy): domain Eukaryota; kingdom Metazoa; phylum Chordata; class Amphibia; order Anura; family Bufonidae; genus Bufo; species Bufo bufo. The sequence goes on along the minus strand of NC_053393.1, from coordinate 447,187,848 downwards.
GAATGGGGACAAAACAAACTTTTTTTTCCAGTATTGAGCCCCTATGACTGATCTCAATACCAGAAAACTAAAACGCTAGTGTGAAACTAGCCTAACAGATATAGAAATACTGGAATAGTCACAGAAAGGCATAGAAGTGGACATCCTTTGGCCACATCCCACACTGATGACCGCTTCATTGTGAACAATGCCCTGCAGAACTGGATGATGAATGCCACACAACTCCAGGCACATTTGAGGGAGGTGATAGGCACCCAAATGTCTCGTCAGACCATTTGAAACCGTTTACATCAGGGTGGTCTGCGAGCAGGACGACCTGCAAGAGCACCTGACCACACCACCAGGCACAGGCGTCATCGTCTTGCATGGGCCAGGGAGTATCTACGCTGGAAAAGGGACCAGTGGGCCTCAGTGCTGTTCACTGATGAGTCGATTCACGCTGAGCAGAAATGATGGCCGCCAGCGATATTGGAGATGTCGAGGAGAGAACTATCCATCAGCCACTGTTGTCACCAGACGAGCTTTTGGTGGTGGTGATACAGTGTGGGCAGGTGTGTCTAGTCAATACAGAACTGCCCTACACTTTGTGAATGGTACAGTGACAAGCCCATACTACCCGAAGAACATCATTAATTCAGTTATTGTGCCTCTGCATGAACAACACAGGCCTAATTTCATCTTCATGGACGACAATGCCCCAGCGCATCAAGGTGGCATCATTAGGGAATGGCTCCTGGAGACTGGGGTACCTCAAATAGAGTGGCCTGCACTTTTAGACCTGAGTCCCATTGAAAACCTATGGAATCAGTCGAGTCGCCATGTAGAGGCTCGTAACTCTATGCTCCACAACCTCAGTGACCTAAGGGCCGCCCTTCAAGAAGAGTGGGATGCCATGCCTCAGCAGACAATAACAGCATAAGGCGTCGTTGTCAAGCTGTAATTGATGCTCAAGGCCACATACGTTTTTGAGACTGACATTTTTTGTGGAAGTATATCCACCACTGTTGTTGGCTTTTATTTCAATAATTTTTTGGAGAAATCATCATTGCATGCTTAAATGCCCTACTTTCATGATATAATATCACTGTACTGGGAACTTTTTAGGTTTTCCATAAATCACAAACAAAAATAAAACCGCAGCACTAGTCCAATAATCCTCCAGGCCGCAGGCTAAGCAGCTAAAAGATGATAAATATCCAAAAGATGAGGCAGCACTCCAGTAGATAGGTGAAAATAAATGATTGATCCCGCTGCAACGTTTCAACCGCTCAATGCAGTCTTTATCAAGAAAAAAAATAATTATATATATATATATATATATATATATATATATATATATATATATATATATTTTCACACATACATACATACAAACACTTATCTTTCTGATTTTGAGACAAAAAGGTAAGTGACAAACTGTAACGGTGACCCGGCAATGCTCCGTGCATACAGTCATAAATATTACATCTACTTTCCATCCATTAAGCGCTCACTAACCAATTCACCCTTCAGTCAGCAGTGAGGGAGGTGTTAGCAAGGCTTATGGGAAACTCGTGAAGAACCAAGAGAGGTTCACAAGAACATGTCATCCTTAATATTAACAAATAAGAGCCACGGCAGCCCAGAAAGGAGTGACGGTAAAATATTCATCACAGGTAACATAGCTCCGGTGGTTACAAAACGTTCTAAACTATGCAGAATTGATGGGATTATTGAGGAGGATCTGATTCCAGTTAAAGGAGAACTCAAGAAACCATGAAGTCTCCATCTAGAATGGAGCAATTTAGGCTACTTTCAGACTAGCGTTCAGAGAGGATCCGTCTGATGTCTGCACAGACGGATCCGCTCCTATAATGCAGACGTTTGGATCCGTTCAGAACGGATCCGTCTGCATTATAGTTTAGAAAAATTTCTAAGTCTGAAAGTTGTTCAGACGGATCCGTCCAGACTTTACATTGAAAGTCAATGGGGGACGGATCCGTTTGAAAATTGAGCCATATTGTGTCAACTTCAAACGGATCCGTCCCCATTGACTTACATTGTAAGTCTGGACGGATCCGTTTGCCTCCGCACGGCCAGGCGGACACCCGAACGCTGCAAGCAGCTGGAGGCTGAACGCTGCCAGACTGATGCATTCTGAGCAGATCCACGTCCACTCAGAATGCATTGGTAGCTGGACGGAAGCGTTCGGGGCCGCTTGTGAGACCCTTCAAACAGAGCTCACAAGCGGAGCCCCGAACGCTAGTGTGAAAGTAGCCTTAAGTCTCAAAATTCCCACAGACTTTCAGGTAACATCTACTGTTTTTACCACAAATAAAATAAACAAAAAATACAAAAATAAAAAAGGAAATAAAATGATGATGTTATACTTTCTCTTTCCCCAAACACAAATGAAGATATCTTCTCAATCTGTGCTCAGTAGTATCTGTGCAATTTTGATCTCGTTTTTACATTTACTCATTCAAGGGTTTTTGGTTGTCCGCATGCAATGTATTGTTGTTTATACTTACCTTTGTTTAATGGGACATTATTTTATTAATAATTGATTAAAAGTTAATTATTAAGTAGGTCAATTACAGTGAATCCCCAACAGTTTACCTAGAATATTCTCTGATTCTTCAGTGGATTTCTCTACTTGAATATGGGCCAGTAAACACTGATCATCGGCTTGCCAAGGCGTCTCCGGTCTTTTCTGAAAAAGACCTTGGGCCAGGGAATCAAATAGTTTAAAAGCTTTGTTTAAGGATCTATATTCCTGCTATAGGGAGAATATAAAATCCTGGTGGGAAACCCAATCCCTTGAAAACTACATTAAGGCACAAATTGTCCCCAAAGGCCTTAGACTTTAATAAACTCTGGCCGGGGTGAAAATGGGGATACGTCTGGGTTCAGCTCTGAACCCGGACAACCCCTTTAAGGCAAAAGATGGGGAACACAGAACCGGGGCGAGTACCCAGGAACATCACTCGGTAACATATGGAGACTCCTCACAATCATCCAGACATACTGCCGTCTGCCTCTTCCTCTGTTTTCTTGGAAATGGGGGGGGGAGGGGTCCCATACCATTTGCAGGACCGTCCCAGACAGAAATAGAAGCTGAGCACCCTTCGACCGGACAGATAATTCATCTATCTCAGAGGATCTTCTCTGACGTAGAAATGAGTGTACTATCTAAAGGCATCTCCTTTGTACCTACTACCAGATACAATGCTTTTAGCTGGATATATGACATTGAAGAAAGTGTAAAACTGGGAATCCCATTGGAAGAACTCCCGGTGGCCAGAATAATGGCAGGGCTACTGGAGGATAGGTGAGGGTCCCTTTACGAACCTTAAACCTAAAAGTAAAAAAAAAAAAAAAAAAAAAAAACTCTCCCAATGGATACCAACACCAGTGATTTATTCCAAGGGATTGTTACACAGGAACGGGAGAAATTACAAGAGAGGCCCCAATATATCCCCAATCTAAAGAAATGGGAGACTGAAGCCATGACTAGGATTGAATCCGACCCGAATATCATTATTAAACCATCTGATAATGGAGGTAACCTAGTTATCATGGACCATGACAAATCTAAACAAATGTGTGGTACGATACTACACAATAAGGAGTGCTACAGGAAATTCTTCAGAGATCCAACATTACTTTCACACTAGTGTTAAAGTTTTCCGGTATCGAGTTCCGTCCTAGGGGCTCAATACCGGGGGAAAAAAACGCATCAGTTTTATCCTAATGCATTCTGAATTGAAAGCAATCCCATTTAGTATGTATCAGGATGTCTTCCGTTCCGTCCCTTTTAAAGGTATTTGGCCGGAGAAAATACCGCAGCATGCTGCAGTATTTTCTCTGGCCAAAATTTCGGAACACTTGTCAGAATGCATTTACATTTATTAATGCCGGATTTGGTACCAAGTGTTCAGGAAATTTCTGCATTGACGGAGCCAGTTTTCTGGTCTGCACAGACCTTTAAAAATGTGAAAAAATAAAGAAATACCGGTTGACACCGGAGAGACGGATCCGGTATTTCAATGCATTTGTCAGCCGGATGCGGAAACAAATGATATCCGTTTGCATACGGATTTCTGGATCCGGCAGGCAGGTCTGGCAACGGAACTGCCTGCCAGAATCCAACAACGCCAGTGTGAAAGTACCCTTAGACTTCCTTTCTGAATTAGAGGGGCTACTTGTAAAAACTTTGGAGGACAATCTTATCTCCAGAGATGATTTTAGGTTTACAAAATATCTGCAAATTCCCACATTTTATGTGTTACCTAAAATCCACAAGGGTCTTACCCCCTTGAAGGGATGACCCATTGTGGCAGGAATAAGCCCTTTAACACAGAATGTGGGAATTTATATAGAGAAGGTTCTTAGAAGTTTTGTGACCGCTCTCCCTGGAACTGGAGAATACTGTGCCATCAGCCTCCCCGTCCAGGCCCTTTACAGTAACATCTCGCATGAGAAAGGGATACAAGCCATAGGGCATCTCCTCAAATCAAGGGGCACACAATAGAGCACATAAATCAATTTGTTCTCCAGTGAGTTGATTTTGTCCTCCTTCACAAATTTTATTTTTTTTTTTTACTTCTTCCACTAGCTCAGGGGGACTGCGATGGGCAGCCTCTGTGCCCGCGTACGCCAATCTGTCCCCTGTTGAGGGTAGTGCCTGGACACAGAGGATTGTATTCTGGGGCCACTTCAAAGACTATCTTCGTTTTGTGGAACGGCCCCAGAAACCTCTTTTTGGAATTGATTGATGAGCTAAAGGTCAATCCAATTGGCATGCATTTCACTTAGGTGGTCAGTAATGAGAGACTTGCCTTTCTGGATTTGAAAATTACCTTGACAGACGGTATCCTACACACAAAGACATTCAGAAAACCCACTGCGACGAACAACCTATTGAGGTGAGAGTCACAACCCACTAAGATTGAACCAGGCAATACCAAAAGGGCGGTACATGCGTATACAGTGAGATGTGAAAGTTTGGGCAACCTTGTTTATCGTCATGATTTTCCTGTATAAATCGTTGGTTGTTACGATAAAAAATGGCAGTTAAATATATCATATAGGAGACACACACAGTGATATCTGAGAAGTGAAATGAAGTTTATTGGATTTACAGAGAGTGTGCTATAATTGTTTAAACAAAATTAGGCAGGTGCATAAATTTGGGCACTGTTGTCATTTTATTGATTCCAAAACCTTTAGAACTAATTATTGGAACTCAAATTGGCTTGGTAAGCTCAATGACCCCTGACCTACATACACAGGTGAACCCTATGAGAAAGAGTATTTAAGGGGGTCAATTGTAAGTTTCCCTCCTCTTTTAATTTTCTCTGAAGAGTAGCAACATGGGGGTCTCAAAACAACTCTCAAATGACCTGAAGACAAAGATTGTTCACCATCATGGTTTGGGGGAAGGATACAGAAAGCTGTCTCAGAGATTTCAGCTGTCTGTTTCCACAGTTAGGAACATATTGAGGAAATGGAAGACCACAGGCTCAGTTCAAGTTAAGGCTCAAAGTGGCAGACCAAGAAAAATCTCGGACAGACAGAAGCGACGAATGATGATAACAGTCAGAGTCAGACCAGCACCAAAGACCTACAACATCATCTTGCTGCAGATGGAGTCACTGTGCATCGTTCAGCCATTCGGCGCACTTTACACAAGGAGATGCTGTATGCGAGAGTGATGCAGAGGAAGCCTTTTCTCCGCTTGAGGTGGGCTAAAGCACATTTGGACAAGCCAGCTTCATTTTGGAATAAGGTGCTGTGGACTGATGAAACTAAAATTGGAGTTATTTGGCCGTAACAAGGGGCGTTCTGCATGGAGGAAAAAGAACACAGCATTCCAAGAAAAACACCTGCTACCTACAGTAAAATATGGTGGTGGTTCCATCATGCTGTGGGGCTGTGTGGCCAGTGCAGGGACTGGGAATCTTGTCAAAGTTGAGGGACGCATGGATTCCACTCAGTATCAGCAGATTCTGGAGACCAATGTCCAGGAATCAGTGACAAAGCTGAAGCTGCGCCGGGGCTGGATCTTTCAACAAGACAACGACCCTAAACACTGCTCAAAATCCACTAAGGCATTTATGCAGAGGAACAAGTACAACGTTCTGGAATGGCCATCTCAGTCCCCAGACCTGAATCCAATTGAAAATCTGTGGTGTGACTTAGAGAGCTGTCCATGCTCGGAAGCCATCAAACCTGAATGAACTAAAGATGTTTTGTAAAGAGGAATGGTCCAAAATACCTTCAACCAGAATCCAGACTCTCATTGGAGCCTACAGGAAGCGTTTAGAGGCTGTAATTTCTGCAAAAGGAGGATCTACTAAATATTGATTTCATTTCTTTTTTGTGGTGCCCAAATTTATGCACCTGCCTAATTTTGTTTAAACAATTATAGCACACTTTCTGTAAATCCAATAAACTTCATTTCACTTCTCAAATATATCACTGTGTTTGTCTCCTATATGATATATTTAACTGACATTTTTTAATCGTAACAACCAACGATTTATACAGGAAAATCATGACGATTAACAAGGTTGCCCAAACTTTCGCATCCCACTGAACGTAGAAACTGCTCTAATCAGGGTGACTTCCTCTACCAAGCGCAAGATCTACAAAAACGATTCCTAGGGAGGGGATATCCCAAATCGGTCCTAAGCAGAGCCTTTAAATCTGCCCTGAATACGGACAGATTTGATCTATTAACCCCCAAAAATAGTGAACAGAAAGAGGAAACCAAGGTAACTCGAATAATTGGAACTTATGATACCTACCATGTTGAGGTACCAAATATTAGATCCAGATATTGGGGCCTTTTACGTTTGGACCCTGATGTTACAGAAATTGTGCCAGAGCACCCCACAATAACCTATAGGAGGGGGTGACCGTTTTGTCCATAGTCACTATAACCCCCCCCCCCCCCTGGACAGGGGATGTGGCTAGAATGGACTAGGTACTTTTAGGTGTGGGACGCGTATAGCTTGCCCATTTATAAAATCAGACCAAGACCTTTCAGAGCCATTCCTCCTGTAGAACATATACCATTAGAGACTTTGCAAATTGCAAAACCGCCAGAGTTATCCATCTTTGTGCCTGTACGTGCCCTCTACAGTACGTGGGAAAGACTAAGAGGGAATTGAGACAACAAATTGGGACCACTTTGGGGACATCAGAGATAGGAAAGATACCCCTATAGCTAGACACATACATAAATACACTGCTCAAAAAAATAAAGGGAACACAAAAATAACATCCTAGATATGAATTAATTAAATATTCTTCTGAAATACTTTGTTCCTTACATAGTTGAATGTGCTGACAACAAAATCACACAAAAATAAAAAAATGGAAATCCAATTTTTTAACCCATGGAGGTCTGGATTTGGAGTCACACTCAAAATTAAAGTGGAAAAACACACTACAGGCTGATCCAACTTTGATGTAATGTCCTTAAAACAAGTCAAAATGAGGCTCAGTAGTGTGTGTGGCCTCCACGTGCCTGTATGACCTCCCTACAACGCCTGTGCATGCTCCTGATGAGGTGGCGGACGGTCTCCTGAGGGATCTCCTCCCAGACCTGGACTAAAGCATCTGCCAACTCCTGGACAGTCTGTGGTGCAACGTGACGTTGGTGGATAGAGCGAGACATGATGTCCCAGATGTGCTCAATTGGATTCAGGTCTGGGGAACGGGCGGGCCAGTCCATAGCATCAATGCCTTCGTCTTGCAGGAACTGCTGACACACTCCAGCCACATGAGGTCTAGCATTGTCTTGCATTAGGAGGAACCCAGGGCCAACCACACCAGCATATGGTCTCACAAGGGGTCTGAGGATCTCATCTCAGTACCTAATGGCAGTCGGGCTACCTCTGGCGAGCACATGGAGGGCTGTGCGGCCCTCCAAAGAAATGCCACCCCACACCATTACTGACCCAATGCCAAACCGGTCATGCTGGAGGATGTTGCAGGCAGCAGAACATTCTCCACGGCATCTCCAGACTCTGTCACGTCTGTCACATGTGCTCAGTGTGAACTTGCTTTCATCTGTGAAGAGCACAGGGTGCCAGTGGCGAATTTGCCAATCTTGGTGTTCTCTGGCAAACGCCAAACGTCCTGCACGGTGGGTGGTTGCTCTCCTACGGCCTCCTCCACGTCTTCTGATGTACTGGCCTGTCTCCTGGTAGCGCCTCCATGCTCTGGACACTACGCTGACAGATACAGCAAACCTTCTTGCCACAGCTCGCATTGATGTGCCATCCTGGATAAGCTGCACTACCTGAGCCACTTGTGTGGGTTGTAGACTCCGTCTCATGCTACCACTAGAGTGAAAGCACCGCCAGCATTTAAAAGTGACCAAAACATCAGCCAGGAAGCATAGGAACTGAGAAGTGGTCTGTGGTCACCACCTGCAGAACCACTCCTTTATTGGGGGTGTCTTGCTAATTGCCTATAATTTCCACCTGTTGTCTATCCCATTTGCACAACAGCATGTGAAATTGATTGTCACTCAGTGTTGCTTCCTAAGTGGACAGTTTGATTTCACAGAAGTGTGATTGACTTGGAGTTACATTGTGTTGTTTAAGTGTTCCCTTTATTTTTTGGAGCAGTGTATTATGAGGGAAACCAAACCTCCTTAAAGGGGTTGTCCAGATCAAATTTAGTGTTCTCACTTAACAGCTCATTCAAGGTCCCTCCATATGTTTTTAGGTATTTTCGCCATTTCTACAGGGCTCCGACGGTCCCCCACGCACTGTTTACATCTATGTTTACCTATCTTCCTGCCGCACTGCCCTGTGGGTCCCAGCGCAGCGCGGCATCACGTGCTTTCAGATGACTATCTCCGCCATGACTCAGCTTCCCCCCCGAATCATATCCCGTCTCCTGCCGCACATATTGCCTCCTTCATTGAGAAGAAATCGCCCTGCCCAGTGACGTCACCGGACCGAAGGGGAGTGGCTTAGCGTGATCTGTTACCGCCCCTCCGAGCGCTCTGCATAATCATTGCGGCTGATGGGGACATCACCGGGCTCCCTGCGAAGCGGCTTCGCTCTGCAGAAAGGGACCCGGTACGTCACTGAATCTGAGAAAAGACTCACTTCCGGATGAGAATTTGTGCAATGAATACGGGGCATCAGAGAAGTGTGGGAAAGGTAGGACAGCCATGTATGTAATATTTATGTGCTTGTTAAACAATTGCACCAATGTCCCCAATCCCAGACAACCCCTTTAAAGTTCTGTGTGATTGAGGTGGTTCGTCCATCCCCAAAGGGTGGCGATTTAGACAAGCGAATACTCCAGAAGGAGGCAGAATGGATTTTTAGATTGAGGACGGTGAATCCTAATGGCCTCAATGAAACACGATTGTTTTTCGTGACTGAAGCTCAATACTTGTAATTCACCCTTTGAATCACAATAAGCCTTAGGCAGCCTTAGTTCTTTATACTCCCAGTAACATGTCAGGATTTGGTGTATCTGATCCAAATAGTCTAACACCACCTTTTATGTATCCTTATAGACTGGGGAATATTCTCTTTTGGAAGTTTTGTTATCAGCCATACTATTTGCTATACTCTGTTCCCATTTACATAGCCAGTGTGGGGTTTTCATGGTTTTATGCCCGCGAGTGACTACGTAACCTAACCTTATGCGCTTTGCAATAATGACATACATTAACTTAAATGGATCTTTATGTTCTATCTTAGCATTATTTGTTGACATCATTGTGGAGAACGCCATTATTTATCTCCATGGCAACGCGTTCAATACCTACACCAATAGAGATTGTGGCATCAGTCCACGTGATGACGGCAGACGTCGCTTGATTGTGCTTCTCGTCTGTCCTCTCGCCTCAAGTCTCGCGCATGCGCAGTCTGGTAGAACCCACTACCGTGATTGGCGGTGCCATCTTGCGCCTGCGCAGCGCGTTGGAACGCATGCTCTGACACTCTCACACGCGGCTGACTCACCCTGGCGCTAAAACCTAGGCTATTTAAAAAGGTAGATCATGACAGATGATTGGCCACCCTATCTACTGGCACATCTTTACAGGCTATTAAGCCTATTCTTATTGGACTCCCCTGATGAACCTATTTATTTTGAGATAGGGGAAACGAGTCGGGACCAAGCAGTGAACGCTGTATGGGATATCCATTTAGGAAGGGAGAGTTACTTACGAGGGACAGCCACCGATAAGTGGGGCCTTCCTTTTAGGGGCGATTACTCTGCTTTTAGGCAGGGACTATAAGAGTCGTTAGGGCAAGAATCCGATGCCTAGGCATATTCAAGTGAAGTGAACGCATTGCACCGGGCACTGAATCCGGACCCATTCATTTCCTTGGGGCTGTGCACATGAGCGGTGATTTTCACGCATCAATTGTGCGTTGCGTGAAGATCGCAGCATGCTCTATTTTGTGCGTTTTCCCCGCAACGCAGGCCCCATAGAAGTAAATGGGGCTGCGTGAAAATCGCAAGCATCCGCAAGCAAGTGCGGACGCGGTGCGATTTTCACACACGGTTGCTAGGTGACTATCGGGATGGAGACCCGATCATTATTATTTTCCCTTATAACATGGTTATAAAGGGAAAATAATAGCATTCTTAATACAGAATGCATAGTACAATAGGGCTGGAGGGGTTAAAAAAAATTAAAAAAAATTTAACTCCCCTTAATCCACTTGTTCGCACAGCCTGGCTTCTCTTCTGTCTTCTTTCTTCAGGACCTGGGTAAAGGACCTGTGGTGACATCACTGCACTCATCACATGGTCCGTCACATGATCTATCACCATGGTAAAAGATCATGTACAAGACGGGTTCTTTTTGCAGAACGGACATATGGATGCGAAAAACCATACGGATCGTCCATGTGCGTTCCGCATCCCTATGTGTCCATATTCTCCAAAAAGTTAGAATAGGTCTGCAAAAAGTGGACTGTGGAGCCATTTAGGCGACTAGGTCTGCTATAAAAAAAAAAAAAAAGAAGAAGAAAGAAACGGACTGCATCCGTATTTTGCGGATCTGCGGTTTTCGGACTGTAAAACGGACACAGTCATGTGCATGAGTCCTAGCATGAAAACGTGATTTAAACACTAGGGGGGATAATTTATCAAAGTGGTGTAAAGTAGAACTGGCTTAGTTGCCCATAGCAACCAGATTCCACCTTTCATTTCCCAAAGAAGCTGTTAAAAATGAAAGGTGCAATGGACAACTAAGGCTACTTTCACACTAGCGTTTTGGCTTTCCGTTTCTGAGATCTGTCATGGGCTCTCAGAAACGGTCCAAAATGGATCAGTTTTGCCCTAATGCATTCTGAATGGGAAAGGATCCGCTCAGAATTCATCAGTTTGCCTCCGTTCAGCCTCCATTCCGCTCTGGGGGTGGACACCAAAACGCTGCTTGAAGTGTTTTGCTGTCCGCCTGACGAAGCGGAGCCAAACGGATCCGTCCTGGTACACAATGTAAGTCAATGGGGACGGATCAGTTTTCTCTGACACAATAGAAAACTGATCCGTCCCCCATTGACTTGACTTTCAATGGTGTTGAAAACGGATTAGTCATGGCTATACAAGACATAATACAACCAGATCCGTTCATGACGGACGCATGCGGTTGTATTATTTTAACGGAAGCGTTTTTGCAGATCCTTGACGGATCCACAAAAAAACACTAGTGTGAAAGTAGCCTAAGCCAAGTTCTACTTCACAGCAGTTTAATAAATGACCCCCTAGGTAGTTTTCTGATCATATATTACCTTAAGGCCCCTTTCACACGGGAGAGTATTCCGTGCGGATGCGATGCGGGAGGTGAACGCATTGCACCCGCACTGAATCCTGACCCATTCATTTCTATGGGGCTGTGCACACGAGCGGTGATTTTCTCGCATCACTTGCACGTTGCGTGAAAATCGCAGCATGCTCCTCTGTGCGTTTTTCACGCAACGCAGGCCCCATAGAAATTAATGGGGTTGCGTGAAATCGCAAGCATCCACAAGCAAGTGCGGATGCGGTGCGATTTTCACGCACGGTTGCTAGGAGACGATCGGGATGGGGACCCGATCATTATTATTTTCCCTTAGAACATGGTTATAAGGGAAAATAATAGCATTCTGAATACAGAATGCATAGTAAAACAGCGCTGGAGGGGTTAAAAAAAAAAATATATATATATATTTTAACTCACCTTAATCCACTTGTTCACACAGCCGGCATCTCCTTCTGTCTTCATCTGTCAGCAATAGGACCTTTGATGACGTCAGTACGCTCATCACATGGTCCATCACCATGGTGATGGACCATGTGATGAACGCAGTGACGTCATCAAAAAGGTCCTATTGCTCACAGATGAAGACAGAAGAGATGCCAACTGCGAGAACAAGTGGATTAAGGAGAGTTTAAATATTTATTTTTTTAACCCCTCCAGCGCTATTTTACTATGCATTCTGTATTCAGAATGCTATTTTCCCTTATAACCATGTTATAAGGGAAAATAATACAGAACACCGATCCCAAGCCCGAACTTCTGTGAAGAAGTTCGGGTTTGGGTACCAAACACGCGTGATTTTTCTCACGCGAGTGCAAAACGCATTACAATGTTTTGCACTCGCGCGGAAAAATTGTGCATGTTCCCGCAACGCCCGTGTGAAAGAGGCCTAAAGGGAACGATTTGATACATATGTAAATTACCCTGAGATGAGTCCTGTACGTGAGATGATTTAGGGACAGGACTCATCTCAGGTTAATTTGCATATGTATCAAATAGGTTTTTTTTTACACAATAAAAGCACACAGAGCTATGGGGACTGGGTATTGTGGATGTGCTAGCGGCCATCTAGCAACTCATGTCCTCAGCTCTATGCACAAAATCCCGGTGATAGGTTCCCTTTAACGCCAATGATATAAAGGCCGGGCCCTAGATCTGGGGCCACAGTCTGCTCCGTCTCTGTATTCCCTCCTGGCCCTGACTTCTACGCCACAAATGCAGCTTTTCATGGTGGCAATTCCTCATCTCTTCATGAATGTCAGTCATCACTATACATAATTCATTTGGCCTGGAAATGTGAACATTTGGCTGACAGTAACCCTAGTGTGAACAGCCTCCAGCACATCGAGGCCTCTCGTTTCCCAGTAGGTGACTGCTGCCTTGTGCGGATGGAAGGAATACTACAAAGAAAGGCTGTGCAGCCGCGATCCGGAGCCAGCAAAGCATTTCCAGCATCACCGCTCTCATCTCTCCTGTGGACACCGGCCAAAAATAACCCCAGACCTTCTCCTGAAGTCACCCCATGACTGACTGCGTTATCTTCTATGGACACGGAGAGAGGATGATAATAAAACGGATGCTTCTGGTCTACGGTCAGGACGATCCGCGCTCCTGGACAGCTGTCGGCAAAAGCCAATCCATGGAAAGGGTTCTTTACCATTATTAACTAAATCAGCGCCAGAGCAAACAAAACAAAAGCGTCAATCAGAGGGGTTGTCTCATCACAAAAATGTATTCCCTATCCATTGGACCCCATTACAAGAACAGCTCATGTCCCACCGTATGATTGCAGGGATCTCAAGTCTCCCGGAGGTTCAGGGAGTCTCCCTCTATTAGATAGCGGCTCCCTGACACCCATGTGAGACAATATATCCCAAAGGTTTATCTCAGTCAGATAGCAGAGAGACAGAGAGATAAGAGAAGTGACAGATGACACAGAGTTTAGATTACAGGTTGAATTAACCCTTTAGCGTCAAATTGGCTTCTCAAGGAGATATCCATGTTAAAGGCATCCCTTCTTCGGTCTCATTCAGTAGCTATAGAACTATTGAGAGAGATGTATTTTTTTAAAATACATTTACACATTTAACCCTCCATTTTAATTATATTATTTACCCCAGTGTTAAATTCACCCCCCTGGATGCTTTAATCATATACATAAATGTGATAATTTGGGGCAGGGTGATGAGCCCCGTCCTCCACACCATAGAGCACAGTGTGCAGATACTGCATGTGTTTGGAAAATGTAATAAAAAGTCTGTGAAACAAAACAAAAAAGAAAACCTCCCTGAAATGAGTTTTTGCAGGTTGGGATGTCTGTGAATGGTGGTCACACATGCCCGCTGCCACTCTACTTAAAAGGGGTATTAGATGTTGGGGGCATATCACCTCAATGTCTGATGGGTGCGGGTGGCACCTCTGGGACCCACACCTATACTCAGAACGGAGCCCACAAAGTGCCGCACTGCTCATGCAGGGCTCTCCTCCATTCATTCCTATAGGAGTGAGAAAAGCTGTTCCCTCCGGCACTTTGGGGGTTCCGTTCTAAGGATAGGTGCAGGTCCACATTGGGGGCATATCCTAGTGATATAGACCCCAATGTCCAAGATGGGAATACCCCTTTAAGTCTATGGGACTGCTGGAGATACTATATACAAGTGCTTGGCCATCTCCAGCAGTCCCATAGAGGTGACTGGAGCGGTAACGCACATGCACAGAGGGGAACATAGAGCTGTCGGACCGCCACTGATCAGACACGTATCCCGTACCCACAGGACGCATGCACACAAACGCTCTTTGGGCCCGGATCCGAGCAACATTTTTAGCAACTCAGATGCGGACGCATTCACTTCAACGGAGCCGCAAAAGATGCAGACAGCCCTCCGTGTACTCTCCACATCCGTATACCTGGTTCATGAAAAAATAGATGTCCTATTCTTGTCCGTACCACAGACGAGGACAGGACTGACCTGTTGAGGGCCAGACCTTCTGTTCCCCAAAATGCAGAACGCAGGCGGCGAGAACCCGTGTTTTGCGGACCGGAAAACACACTACGGCCGTGTGCATGAGGACTAATAGGGTCATTTATCAAACTGGTGTCAAGTAGAACTGGCTTAGTAGCCCATAGCAACCAATCAGATTCCAGCTTTCATTTTCCAAAGGAGCTGTCCAAAATGAAAGGAGGAATCTGATCGGTTGCTATGGGCAACTAAGCCAGTAATACTTTACACCAGTTTTAGGGGGTCGTTTATCAGAGTTTGTCATGGGGAAACTTTTTTTTTTAACGCCAAAAGGTCCTTACAAACAATTAGGTCGCATTCACACAGTATTTCTTGTATACTGCACGTTGGTGAACCAGATTAACCAGATTCAGAAAACAAACCCTGTACAGGACACGTCGTGGGTCCCATTCACTCCAAAATGGGGGTTATGGAAAGAGCAGAGCACCAGCCTGCTCGGACGCTTCCCTATATCCAACCACCTAGGGCCGGCGAAATGGGACAACCCCTTTAATGTACTGTGAGGGGCGATTTCCACTGTCATATTATTAAAGGGGTTGTCTCACTTGGAACATAGGTGGCATATTGTTAGGACATGCCACCAACGTCACATAGGTGAGGGTCCCACCCATCTCTAGAACAAAGCTCCCAAAGAGAACAAGAGCGTACCGAGCCTGCGCTGCCACCCTCCATTCATTTCTATGGGGGCGTTGAAATAGCCAAGCAGCGCACTCGACTATTTTTGAAACTCCCATAGAAATGAAGGGAGAGCACAGCCCGCGCACAGCCACCATTCCATTCACTTCTACGAAACTGCCGGAAATGACAGAGCCAGTGCTCAGCTATTTTCCGCACTCCTATAGAAATGAATGGAGGGCAGCAGCACATGCGCAGTACGCTCTTGTTCTCTTTTGGAGCTTCGTTTTAGAGGTAGGTGCGGGCCCCACGCCTATCTGACATTGGTGGCATATCCTAGTGGAACGTTACCAATGTTCCAGGTGAGACAACCCTTTTTAAGGACACAAGCCACCCCTATAAGCGCAATTTAATTGTGTCACCATCCGGCAAATCCTAATTTTTTTACTCACCGAGAATAAACGATGAAGGAATAACCTCTTTTTTTGCCCTCTCACGTGGCGGTATGCATTTGCACAAAAATCTGCATCATAAATAGTTCCCCCATGTACACAAATCTGTCGAATCTAAAAATCTGCGCGTCTGTGTCCTGCTGCAGACATCCTGTTGCGTCGCAGTTTTTGTGAAGCCCAATTTCTCCATAGACTTTAATGGGAATCATAATCTGCATGAACCTAAAAATACCTGCGTGCAGATTTCAGTGCGGATTTTAGCGCCACACGTAAAAGGGGAGGACCCCGTCTCTATCGGCCAAACCATGCCAGTCCAATACACCCACCGCCAGCCTGTCACATCTAGTCGCCCTCCGCCATCAAACCTTAGACAAGGGTCTGCGGTGTCATCAGGATTGGTTAGGGACCTGGTGGTCACCGGGAAAAGGACTCTGCGGACAAGAACTTTCCTTTAAAAACTATGAAGATATAAGATCTAGGAAAAGTGTCCATTAGCTACCAATCCATGTGTGATGTGTCATGATGGAAGGATTGCTCAATAACTCCTCCAGGAAGCCTGCAGTTCCTCTGTTACAGCACTGCCAACCTATGCACATAGCACACAGCTCCAGAGGATGATCCCAGGGACCGAAACTAATAATCCGGCATCGCACAGACACAGCCCAGATCAGGTCCCCACCCGGAGAGGTCCTCAGGAGCCCCAGCTCTGCCATCGAGCTCCATCTAGTAATGATCGCCTTACCTGTCTGTCAGCCGGGGTCACGTAATCGCCTTTCTCCGCTGCCGAGTTAGAGCAGATGGAGGCTCTCGATCCCTGGGACACGGACGGCACACGGAGCTGTCACTGAACGGCACGCAGCTCCCGCACTTCGTGCGCACACTTCCCCGGTCCGCTGCACATTGAACTTCTTCCCTTCCCGGGGGGCGTGGTCTTCTAGAGATGACTGACACGCCCCATTTCCGACGCGTCACGTGGGTGCACCGGGTGGAGGCGCCGTGCAGGTGTAGCGACCGTGAGTTGATCTCGGAGGTCACGGGCTGTCCGCGGTCCTACGTGACACAGTGCGGAGGGGGAGAGGACGAGTCTGTGGTGGGTACACGTAAGACAGGGGTCACCTAGGGTGACGGCTAAGTGAAGCCACACCCAAAGGGGGGTGTGGTTCTGGGCGTGGCTTAATAAGGGGTGTGGTTGTGGGGCGCTGGCATAAAGTGGCTCCCATTCCCAATAATAATAATAATGTCCCCATTAGTGCCCTCCAGTATTAATAATGCCCCCATTAGTGCCCGAGCAATAGTAATGCCCCATTAGTGCCGCACAGAATTAATAATGCCCCCAGTAATATGAATGCCCTATTAGTGCCCCCAGTAATATTAATGCCTCCATTAGTGTCAGCCAGTATTAATAATGCGCCCATTTGCGCCCGCCAGAATTTATAGTGCCCCAGTAATAGTAATGCCCCCATTAGCACCTCCCAGAATTAATGATGATTAGTGCCCCCCAATAATATTAATTCCCCATTAGTGCCCCCCAGAAAGAGTAATGCCCCCATTGGTGTGCCCCAGACTCAGTAATGCCCCCTTTTCTGCTTCTAAAAAAAAACAAAAAAAAAACTTGCCCCATCTACTTGCCCGCGCCGCTGTGAGCACAGGACAGGACCTGCGCTCCAGGTGATGACGTCTCGCAGGTCCTGTCCTCCAGTCAGTAGCCAGCGTTCACCGTGGCGCAAGCAAATGGATGAGGTGAGTTTTTTTTTTTTCTAAACAAAAAGGACGGGGCGATCGGTAAAAGCTGTACTAATGAGCGCTCCACAATGGAAACGGCCACCAGTAACAGCCCGTACAGGAAAATACCGCCAATTATAATCGCCGCCATGGGCAATAAAATATGAAATACCAGCCAGGTGGCAGCCCTAGGGCCACCAGTCTGTGGTGGTAATACATAAGGCAGGGGCCACCAGTCTGTGGTGGTAATACATAAGGCAGGGGCCACCAGTCTGTGGTGGTAATACATAAGGCAGGGGCCACCAGTCTGTGGTGGTAATATATAAGGCAGGGGCCACCAGTCTGTGGTGGTAATATATAAGGCAGGGGCCACCAGTCTGTGGTGGTAATACATAAGGCAGGGGCCACCAGTCTGTGGTGGTAATACATAAGGCAGGGGCCACCAGTCTGTGGTGGTAATATATAAGGCAGGGGCCACCAGTCTGTGGTGGTGTAACACCCCAGAGTTGTGTTACTAAACACTTTAAGGGTCCATTCACACGTCCGTAAGTGTTTTGCGGATCCGCAAATTGCAGATCCGCAAAACACGGACACCTGCAATGTGCGATCTGCAATTTGCGGACCGCACATCACAGACACTATAATAGAAAATGCCTTTTCTGGTCCGCAATTGCGGACAAGAATAGGACATGTTCTATTTTATTCAGGAACTAAATTGCGGATCCCGAAAAAATGGATGCAGATCCCAAAAATGCAGATGCGGATCCAGGAAATGTGGATTTGCATCCGTTGCAGCCCCATTGAAAGTGAATGGGTCCGCAAATTGCGGAACGAATGCGGACCCAAATTACGGACGTGTAAATGGACCCTTACCCTGCTACAATCTGTTAAGAACCTTAACCTTGTCATCTCATGTAATTTCACATAATATCCTTGCAACTGTGCATTCTAAACCTTGTCAAATGTATAATTGCTGCAATTTTCATGTTCCCCAGAAGGTGGCAGCAATGTTCTGGCAAGGACTTAAGTTCAGTTTAGTGTTCCTAGGCTGGAATTGTTCATTCCAGTTTAGCTCCCCCCTCTGTGAGCAGAGTGGGTTGCGCCCACATCCTGCCTCATGGGTGGAGAATGAAGTTAGAGTCAGTGTGCCAGCCACCCCTGCTAGGGGAAGGCTGTGTGTGTAGGACCTCCCAGATATTGGGAATCAAGCCAGGATCTTGTCTCGGCTGAGACATTGATCATCAACCCCACCCTGAGCCCTTCAGCCTCAGCTGGAAGAAGCAAGCAGACAAACTCCAGAATTCCAGGAAGAAAGCATACCCTGTGAAGACAACTGTGAGTACCGTCCAGAGACCCCAGGAGAAGCCATATTCCTCCTCAGCTAGTCAGTCCCCATACAGCAGAAGATAGTGCAGAAGCCAAATTCCTGCCACATTACAGAGCTAACAAGCAGATGTCCTTTCCTGCAAAGCTCCAGGTACATGAGAGAGCAGAAGATAAATTCCTGTCAACCATTGCCAATACCTGCTGGGAATTAAGACTAATGCTGTATCTTGCTAGGATGAAAGTTCTAATCAGTAAAGGCAAGTTTGAACTTTACCAAAAGTCTGGATCTCAATTTCTGCTGCAAATTCCTCTATTACTCCTACTAGCACCACACTCATTTTATTGCAAGTGAGCCAGGATCCAGGAGTCCAGCCGTACCAAGGTAGGAGACACCGTTGACACCATTACCACTACCATACAGAGACATTACACCACTCTGGCATTCCTAACCTGGTCGTGAGTTACAACACCTTTAACCCCTTAGGGACACATGACGTACTGGTACGGCATGTTTCAGGAGTCCTTAAGGACACATGACGTACCGGTACGTCATGTGTTGTTCCGATCACTGGCGCCCGGCGGGTGGTGATCGGAACCATTGAGCAGGCAATGAACAAATCATTGAGCAGGCACCTGGGCTAAATGCGCGGGGGGTCCCGTGACCCCCCGTGTCGGCGATCGCCGCAAACCGCAGGTCAATTCAGACCTACGGTTTGCGGCTTTCTATAGTGCGGCGGCGGTGCCATCGGGTCCCCATGGGGCTGTGGGGGGGACCTGATGGCATGGAAGGCAGCGCAATGCCTTCCTGAGGCATTGTGCTGCTTTCCGGTGACGAGCCTGTGAGATCCAGCCCCCTGGATCTCACAGGCTGGAAGCTGTATGAGTAATACACACTGTATTACTCATACAGCCAATGCATTCCAATACAGAAGTATTGGAATGTATTGTAAAGGAATATACCCCCAAAAGTTCAAGTCCCAAAGTGGGACAAAAAATAAAGTGAAAAAAAAGTCGAAAAAATAAAGTTTTCCCCCCAAAAAATTAAAAGTTTCAAGTAAAAAACAAAAACGTAATTTTCCCCAACTAAAGTAAAAAAATAATTGGTAAAAATAGGGGGGGGGGGGAGTATACATTTTAGGTATCACCGCGTCTGTATCGACCGGCTCTATAAATATATCACATGACCTAATCCCTCAGATGAACACCGTAAAAAATAAACAAATAAAAACTGTGCTAAATCAAAAAAAAATTGTCACCTTACATCACAAAAAGTACAACAGTAAGCGATCAAAAAGGCGTTTGCCCACCAAAATAGTACCAATCTAACCGTCACCTCATCCCACAAAAAATGAGACCCTACCTAAGATAATCGCCCAAAAACTGAAAAAACTATGGCTCTCAGAATATGGAGACACTAAAACATGATATTTTTTTTTGTTTCAAAATTTTTATTATTGTGTAAAACTTACATAAATAAAAAAAAAGTGTACATATTAGGTATTGCCGCGTCCGTATCGACCGGCTCTATAAAAATATCACATGACCTAACCCCTCAGATGAACACCGTAAAAATGTAAAATAAAAACTGTGCTAAATAAACCATTTTTTGTCACCTTACATCACAAAAAGTGTAATAGCAAGCGATCAAAAAGTCACACGCACCCCAAAATAGTGCCAATAAAACGGTCATCTCATCCCGCAAAAATCATACCCTACCCAAGGTAATCGCTCAAAAATGGAAAAAATTATGGCTCTCAGACTATGGAAACACTAAAACATGATTTTTTTTGCTTCAAAAATGAAATCATTGTGTAAAACTTACATAAATTATCCGCATCCGTGACAACCTGGTCTATAAAAATATCACATGACCTAACCTGTCAGATGAATGTTGTAAATAACAAAAAATAAAAACGGTGCCAAAACAGCTATTTCTTGTTATCTTGCCTCACAAAAAGTGTAATATAGAGCAACCAAAAATCATATGTACTCTAAACTAGTGCGCGTCTTTTGAAGTTGAGCAGGAAGATTTGCTATCCACCTTGCACTGTTTAGTGCTGTGAAGATCGAACCTATACTAGGAGCAGTTCCAAACCCACACTTGACTAAACAGGTACTTATTATTACTATTTGATTTTACCCCATGTCTTTTATTCCTGCACTGATACCATACCTTTTCTTCTGATATATATATATATTTTTGAGGATCGAGGCAACCGATTCTTTTAGGTATCCAGCAGCGGCTCTGTGCACAGATGTACACAGAGAAAGGACTTACTTGATAGCGCAGATACAATTATTAACTTTTACATTTGTAAAATCAGTTTTGAATACCTTGAGGGGTGTAGTTTCTTAGATGGGGTCACTTTTATGGGGTTTCTACTCTAGGGGTGCATCAGGGGGGCTTCAAATGGGACATGGTGTCAAAAAAACCAGTCCAGCAAAATCTGTCTTCCAAAAACCATATGGCATTCCTTTCCTTCTGCGCCCTGCCGTGTGCCCGTACAGCAGTTTACGACCACATATGGGGTGTTTCTGTAAACTACAGAATCAGGGCCATAAATATTGAGTTTGGTTTTGCTGTTAACCCTTGCTTTGTAACTGGAAAAAAATTATTAAAATAGAAATTCTGCCAAAAAAGTGAAATTTTGCAATTGTATCTCTATTTTCCATTAATTCTTGTGGAACACCTATAGGGTTAACAACGTTTGTAAAATCAGTTTTGAATACCTTGAGGGGTGTAGTTTCTTAGATGGGGTCACTTTTATGGAGTTTCTACTCTAGGGGTGCATCAGGGGGCTTCGAATGGGACATGGTGTCAAAAAAACAGTCCAGCAAAATCTGTCTTCCAAAAACCATATTGCGTTCCTTTCCTTCTGCGCCCTGCCGTGTGCCCGTACAGCGGTTTACGACCACATATGGGGTGTTTCTGTAAACTACAGAATCAGGGCCATAAATATTGAGTTTGGTTTGTCTGTTAACCCTTGCTTTGTAACTGGAAAAAAATTAGTAAAATGGAAAATCTGCCAAAAAAGTGAAATTTTTAAAAGTTTGTAAAATCAGTTTTGAATACCTTGAGGGGTGTAGTTTATAGAATGGGGTCATTTTTGGGTGGTTTCTATTATGTAAGCCTCGCAAAGTGATTTCAGACCTGAACTGGTCCCTAAAAAATTGGGTTTTTGAAAATTTCTGAAAAATTTCAAGATTTGCTTCTAAACTTCTAAACCTTGTAACATCCCCAAAAAATAAAATATCATTCCCAAAATGATCCAAACATGAAGTAGTCATATGGGGAATGTAAAATAATAACTATTTTTGGAGGTATTACTATGTATTGTAGAAGTAGAGAAATTGAAACTTGGAAATTTGCTATTTTTTACAAATTTTTGGTAAATTTTTTTTTTTTTTTATAAATAAAAATGATTTTTTTTACTTCATTTTACCAGTGTCATGAAGTACAATATGTGACGAAAAAACTATCTCAGAATGGCCTGGATAAGTCAAAGCGTTTTAAAGTTATCAGCACTTAAAGTGACACTGGTCAGATTTGCAAAAAATGGCCTGGTCCTTAAGGTGAAATAGGGCTGAGTCCTTAAGGGGTTAAAGGGCCCTGCGACAGTACCCTGCGCACGCTGTAATTGGCGTCACAAACAAACTATAGACTATTATATCCCTATCCTGACCCACTGCATAATTGGCGTCAGTGTAACCGTACCACGGTCCTGCTCATTGCAGTGGTAATACATAAGGCAGGGGCCACCAGTCTGTGGTGGTAATACATAAGGCAAGGGCCACCAGTCTGTGGTGGTACTACATAAGGCAGGGGCCACCAGTCTGTGGTGGTACTACATAAGGCAGGGGCCACCAGTCTGTGGTGGTACTACATAAGGCAGGGGCCACCAGTCTGTGGTGGTACTACATAAGGCAGGGGCCACCAGTCTGTGGTGGTACTACATAAGGCAGGGGCCACCAGTCTGTGGTGGTAATACATAGGGGCCACGCGGTGATTTAACCCTTTGGAACAGGTCAGCTTTCTATTTTCCTCCCTGCCTTCATAGAACCGTTCTTTTTTACTTTTAGGGTCCATTCACACGTCCGTGTGTGTTTTGCGGAATTGCGGACCCGGAAGTGCGGATCTGCAATTCCGGATCCAGGCAGCACATCGTGCTGCCCCATAGAAATGAATGGGTCCGCAATTCCGTTCCGCAAAATGCGGAACGAAATTGCGGATGTGTGAATGGACCCTTACACTGCTGTATACAGGGGATAAGTTTATATCCTGGCAAAACCCAGTTTAAAGGGGTTTCCAGAGTGAAATATCGAGGGTTTATGTATCATCAGTATCTGATCGGGGGGGACGGAATGTAAAGTGACCCTGGAAAAAATAAAAGTGGCCCCATGTTGTAGTTGGGCCTGAATCAACAGTGGGGCCAACATGAGTGTTTATTTAAGTGGGTGGAGCCAGTGATACTATAGAGGGCAGTATATTGTGCTACATATCAGCAACAAATACCACAGCGCAGCATAAAATACTTCCTTAGCAGCACCAAATACCATAGTGCAGCAAAATATACTTTCCCAGCAGAACCAAATATAACAGTACAGCACAATATACTGCACCAGCAGAACCAAATGCCACACACAGTACAGCACAATATACTGCCCCAATAGCACCAAATACCATAGTGCAGCACAATATACTGCCCCAGCAGAACTAAGTACCACCATGCAGCACAGAATACCACAGCGCAGCACAATATACCACACCAGCAGAACCACATGCTACAGAGCAGCACAATATACCGCCCCAGCAGAACTAAGTACCGCCATGCAGCACAGAATACTTTCATAGCAATAAGGCTGAGGCTACATGTCGACTTTGGCAGCAAATGAACATCGCTGTAAACAAAGCAGCCTCAAAACGTATGAATGGGGTCGCAGTGCACTTGCACACTACCACACCCATGACCCCAGGAGGTCCTTGCAGAGGTCCATGTGCTTGTCACCAAAACTTCCGCACTCACATGTGTGGAAGTGATTTTCAGTCTCAGAAAGTTCTGCAACAAATCTGCCTCATGTGAACTATTGATGCACAGATAATGTCTGTCTGCACGCGTGTGACATATATGCACATGACCTTCAACTAGAGTCTATGATGAAGAGTTCTGAGACTTTCTAGTGTACTTTGGCTTTCATTTTTTCATCATTTTCAGATGTCAGTAAAGGGGAACATACCTCTGTGAGTAAAGCCAGTCATACATGAGATAGGGGTAGGTTGTGAGGCTGACAGCTGTTCTTCCAGACTCCACCGTAGACATGCATGACCAAGAGTCTATGTTTGCCCCTTACATGATCTTAAAATGTTGCAATCACAGATCTTACGAGTCATATGGGCGGATAAGCGACACAGAATACCCAGGTCGGTACGACTGGACAGCAGGTCCTGTGGTAATTTTGGAGTAACTGACCTAACTAAATATTACTGGGCGGCTCAGTTATGCTATGTCACAGCCTCAGCCCTTATAGCCCTTCTACTGCCGGGATACTCCGTGGTCCTATGAAGCTTGAATGGAAAGAGGGGCATAGGCTGCCGTCAGACCCCCTGGCAGTAGTTGATCTCCTGTGGGAACAAATGTAAGAAATTCAGCAAGCTTGATTCTTCTATTTTTCAGGAAAGTCAGGAGGCCTCTGTACACATAAGATGGACATAGTGTGTGAACATCTATGATCTGCAAATGTGAGACATTTTTTTGGGCTCCACAGATCTTCTGTACACTTGTATGGTGAAACTTAAAGCCAAGAAGTAAGGTGGTATCAAGGAAATGATATGGCTGCAGTGGCACACTGGCACTGAATGGCTGAGCTTTGTTCTGGTCCATGTTCATGCTGAACATGGCACCAGGGAAGCAATATACTTCTGACTCTCTAATTCTACATTCACGGCTATGTCACACCACACACCAAAACAAAATGTTGTCCTGCTCCAGCGTGATAGGATTCAGACAGAAGTGCAGGAAACTTCAGGGCAGAATGGACAGAGCCCACATGAGATAATTGATCATGACCATAACCACTAAAAGTCAAATGAAAGAAGAAGAATAAAGGCCCCTTTACACAAGCCAATGATTGGGGCAATTATCGGGAAGGAATGTTCCTAGGAATGCATAAAGCCAAAAAAGAAATGTGAAGAAGAAAGTGAAGTCCTTCAATCCATCTTCTGCAATCCAGCAAATGCAGCGTTTCGGCTATACATTAATCTTTTTCAAGCATGCTGGATTACAGAAGATGGATTAAAGGACTAAAGGACATATTTGCAAAAACGAGCGCGGCCCCTTCTTTTCTTTTTTTTTGGCTTTATGCGGGGACCGTGGATCTGGCTCCCTTTCGGGTGCTCACCGTGCTTTCTTTTGATTAGATTAGGGGTGCTGTACTTTTTTTTTGTTTTTCTGCCAGTAAATGCAGCTTTCACCTCCAGTAATGAGCTGACAATCATTGTAATGAATGGTTCATTCCCGATAATTGCCTGATGTGTCAGCTTATGTAAAGGAGCTTTTATTTAGGTTAAATCGTGAGCTGATGTGTGTTCAAGAAAGATGAACACAATTTATTACCAGGCATAAAATTGGCACATCTTGAGCTGTTTTAACAACAGAAATTGAAATCTACACCTGCTATGATGTTATAATGATACATCTGCCGGGTGGTAGCCATGTCACTTCTGGGTAACCCACGTTTCTCAACGCTTTTCACAAAAATAAGGCATGCCCCAACAATTGCTACTTCTTTTTCAAGTGGCACTGTACTCTCATTAAACTTTTAATATGTTAAAGGAACATATCAAAAGTTTAGATCTTTTTCTTAAGATCAGTGGAGATTTCAGCGATTAGAGCGCTCCGTACAGTATTAAAAATGTATTGGCTCAGGTGAGCCGAAGTTATTGCTTCGCGGGGTCTCGCGAGACTTCGGGTAATAACTTCAAAAAATTAATTTCTACTGTTAAAAACCTTTTCCCAAACTCGGGTTCGGTTCCAAGGTACCACTTGTAATAACTTCTGCTCATCTGAGCCAATACATTCTAATACTGTATGGAGCACTCACTCTGTACAGTATTCAAACGAAGTTTTATGCGAATCGACTTCGGATGTTTCATCCGAAGTCGATTTGCTCATCCCTATGTCACGATCAGTGTGGGGGGAGAACTTCACACTGAACACAGGAGGGAAGGGGAACAGTAAGTGGAAACTAGGGAAGGAACAGCTCACCTCCTAAACAACCCTAATCTGGGCCCTACTACCTATCAATATGAATAGACCTTGAAGGTAGGAATATTCATAAGCTGTGTACCTAGGCCCTAATATCCCTATAAGGCCCTGGGATGAGGTTAGGACCAGAGACAACCCATTCCTCCCCAGATGGACGAATGGATGTCTCTGTCTCAGGCCCAGATACAAACAACAGGGAATATAACAAACACAATACAATATGAAAAGACAAGACTTAACTGAAAGTAGAAAACTGGCAACTCCAGAAGCACCACAGAGTACAACCGACCAGCTAGTTAAAAAGCAGGAAGAAAATCTATAAACCGCACCTCCAAGGGTGAGAAGCTGCTACTTATGAGAAAGGTAAATTACCAACAAGCAACATCTGAAGCAAGGGCCAGGCAGTGAAAACGTCATCACCCCTGGCCCTGTCAATCAAAATGGAGAGGGCGCAGCAGTTGCAGAGAGAGCAGAGCCTCTAAGTGTAATGGCAACGCCCTCATTGCCCCTAGGGGCTAATTTGCATATAGTAAAGAATCCTTTTTCTCAGCAATGCGGGCACATATGAATATGGGACCAACACAGATACTTTCAGCTGCCAAGTGCACATGTAACAGATCAGCCAGTTTCATAGGTACAAATCTGCTGACAGATGCCCGTTAACGAAGACTGACATTTCAAACGCTGGTCTTTAGTAAATGACCGCCTTTATTCCCTCTAATTAGCAGCTTTTGGCTATAGTCATGTATTATTATTAGCCTGTTTGCATCCATAGGCTATCATTGACCCAGCATACTGAAGGAGTTCTCTTTTGGCATATATTGGGGGAGGGGATATGTGTCAGCACACATCTTTATAGTGTTCACTATGTTTTTCAATGCTGAAGCATTCTACAATACATAATACATACCATATAACATATACCACATGGTATAACTACCGTAGTCTATGGTTGATGATAGTGTATGCACCGACATCCCATGGAAGAAGGGACATCTGTCCTTATGCATAACCATCAGTATATTTCGCAATATAAAATACTGTATTGTCCTAAAAGACGCTTATGTAATGACCCAGAGTGCCATTACCACTTTTTTTTTACACCTTGCCACCATTTAAAGTAGTTTATGTCATCTAAGAATAATGTGCATATTTATTCCATGTAACTGTTGTGTTTCATGTAATGTGCCTGGTTACCACAAGGTGGCAGCAACTTTTGGCAGTGCTAATTGCAGGGAATGGACTGGATTGTCCATTCTCTCTCTCCCTCTAGAGTTTAGTGTTAGGAGTCAGTCTAGCTTAGCCCCTGTATGGGGAAGCAGAAGGTTCTCGTCCCTCCTGGGCGAGCCTGCAGAGTAGTGTAGCCTACCCCCTCCTGGGGAAAGGTTGTGTGCTCGCTAGCAGAGCACTTTCTTCTCTGCTAGACCCAGAGGCCCTGCCTCTAAAGTGCATTTTGGTTGCATGTCCCCTCCTGGGCTTGCATTGCCTTCACCCAAGCTGAGCCGAAGCTTGAGGTACTAAATACCAGGACAAGAAGTTCCTAGGATTGCCTACAGTAAGAGACAGACTACTATTGCTAACATAGCAAAGCTGAGAGAGTACACTACTCTCTACTACAGCTACACTAAGGATACAGCAGATAGGAGTTTGTTTGCAGAGAAAGTTTTTGCCTGCTGAAACCTATTGGAAACCAAGATAAAGTCTGGAAACTGTATGGATTACTGTTCAACCGTTTACCAAGTCTGGACTCAACTTTGTTCTACCCTATCCAAGTTCAACTACCCTTTTGCACTGCTTCGGATGACCACGTCTGGGATCCACCCGTATTCAGGTAGGAGCACCGTGACAAAAGTGCTACACAACATCTCCAGGGATATTGTGGCCTATTTAACACCACTCTGGCCTTCCTACACTGGGTACCAACACTACCATCTACAAAGGGGACTCCATGTTCCCATTGCTTTACTGCAACTGGCGTCACGTTTACTTGCTCTATAGGAGGGACATATTTTCGTAGAAACCTCCTAAGGGGCAAGGGATCCCGCAGGCGCTGGACCCGGCCGTGAGCATCACACATATAATAAGATTCCTTAAAATGTACTGACCAGGGGGTTAAGAGGCTATTTACAGTGCGCACAAAGGTTTCCATTATCTCATATATTATGTAAGGACTTCCATTTACTGTAAGCGACCATACAGCGGAGGTGGTAAACCAGCTGTCCGGTTTCCATTTTTCTGGGCACTGATTCTTGATATTCACTCCCATGACGTCATCGTTCCCTTTCAGCTGCTCCCTAAAGTGCAACGAGCGATTACATCCAGAGCCAGGAACCATATCAGCATTCACATCAGATAATTTTTTTGGAAACGTATTTATGTTCCATACAAATATGATTTTAGAATGGCGCTATGAAAGCTACACTCCAAGGGAAAATCAACAGTGTATTATTACCATATATTCTGTGACATTAGAAAGAAGGGCGGATTGCCCCTCTTGTCCATGGGCTGTGTCTGGTACTGCAGCTTCACTGACGTATCTATAGCACATAAGGCTTCTTTCAAATTAGCGTTAGGCTTGTCCGGCAGGCTGTTCGGGGATCCATACTAATGCTTGCCCACGGGTGCTGCCGGAAGTCCGGCCCGGCCCCATTCACTATAATGCGGTCGGGCTGGAGATGTGGCCGCAGCACGGCAAACGTGCCGAGAGGTGGCCAGACAAAAACCGCAGCGTGCAGTATATTTGCCATGCTGTGGCCGCATCTCCCGTCCGTCTCCATTATAGTGAATGGTGCCGGACTTCCGACAGGTGGGCACTGTTACTCGGAGCAATATTTAGAAAGAATTGGGTTCATCCATAGCAGATGAACCAATTCGTTCCTCACTAGAATCGATCCATCTCTAGTAATAGACAATTCTGCATTAAGTGGGTTCGGCCATGAAACACAGTTATAACCTATCCACAAGTGTTAAATGTTTGGTCACTGGGTGTCTGACCGATGGGACCCTAAAATAAAGATAACAAGGTTCCCCAGTATAAACGTAGCAGTCATGCAGCTGCTCTATACACGTCTATGCCAGGTGCTGTGCTCGGCAGTCCCATAGGCAATGAATGGAGCAGTGGTCCGGGTGCAAACTGCTGCTCCATTCACATAGGTAAAGTGGAGACCCTTGATATCGGTGATGTCCTAGCTGTTGAACCCCCAGTGGTCATTTATCACCCATCTGTGCTGACACAGCGGTTTTGCTTACACTGCCTTTTGACCACAAAAGAAGGGGATATTAGACCTTCTCAAGCACCAGGGCCTGGCCATGACTGATACATCTGCACTGCCCTATAGCTACACCCCCAATCTCAGTGATATAAACATCAGCTAAATGAGTGTTTGGTCTGCATCTATTAGGCCTCATGCATACAGCCGTGTTTTGCAGTCCACAAATCGCAGAGCCACAAAACACGGATCCCAGCTGTGAGCATGTCGCCTTTTCTTCCCCGTCTAGAGAAAAGCCTATTATTGTCCACAAAACGGATAAGAAGAGGACATATTCTATTTTTGTGCGGGTCCACGCAATGGACTTACGGATGCGGACAACACGCTTGTCTGCTGGAACAGCGTACAGATCTCCGCCAGACCCCATTATACTTAATGGGGCCAGTGGGCATTCCGTTTGTATCCGGCAGAACCGGATCCAGAGGATTCTGGCAGGATGTTCTCTGCCGGAAATTCAAAACGGAGATGTGAAAGAAGCCTAATTTGGGAGTGGGGTGAGGATGGTGGGTCCATAGGGAGCAAGCTTCCGACAACTTTGGGGGTTAGGGGAGGATAGTGAGCCTGCATGTGATTGTTGGGGGTTTGTGGGGACAATGGACATCACTTCCAGAGAAATTAGACTGAAGAAGATTGCATTTGCGATGCTGTCAGTCTTTGGGTGGACGTATTTGTGGGAGCATATCTTTACACACATGAATACCGTCCTCTGCCCCTCAGAAAGCAGGCTCACTGCCGACCATTCTGAGGCCTGTGTCCAGCCCGAAGTCACCTTGTTTGAACCAAAGTTGGATCGTCTTTGCAAAGTAAGTCAGGGACAAGGGTCACACTGAATGGTAAGTTAAAGTGATTATTTGGTTTCTGTCACATATAGTTTGTGTTATGTGACTTTTCTGTATTGCACGGCACACTGAGAGCTTCAGCTTTGATTGTTTTTGTTTAATTGGCACACCATCCGAAAAAGGTTGCTGACCCCTGCTCTAAGCAATACGATTTCTCCAGCTATTGTAGACGCTCCCTTTTATCCTACTTCTTCTGGTGCCTCCTTCTTCCCAGTTCTTCCTGTATCAGAGATGAAGCCTTGAGCCTCCTTGGTGGCATATGACAGCTTGAGGGCTCATTCAGACGGCCGTATGCTATCCGCAAAAATGCGGATCCGTTTTTTTGCGGATTAGATACTGACCTATTCACTTCTATGGGGCCCTTTTCTATTCCACGATTCCGCAATACAAATGAAACATGTCCTATACTTGTCCGTGAAAATCAGGAGATGGCCCCATTGAAGTCTATGGGTCAGCAAAAATACTGAATGCTATCCGTTTTTTTACGGATCCGCAAAAAAACGGATAGCATTCAGTATTTTTGCGGACAGCATACGGCCGTCTGAATGAGCCCTTAATCGAGTAACTCAACACAAAAAAAAATCCTTGATGCAAATCTTTTGCATCGAGGATTTGTTTGTGTCATGTGACCACACAGCGTGACTGAATCGCTTGCTATTACTCGCGCTCCGTGGTCCCCCGCCGGCCCACACCGCACTGCACTGGATTCTGACACATCGTCAGGACATAGTGCACTTAAGAGGGCACGGAGGACTGATGGCATGGGGGGTGATGGCACAGAGTACTGATGGCATGGGGGGGTAATAGCCCAGAGTACTGATGGCATTTGGGTGATGGCCCAAAGTACTGATGGCATTTGGGTGATGGCACAGAGTACTGATGGCATGGGGGGGTAATGGCACAGAGTACTGATAGCATTTGGGTGATGGCACAGAGTACTGATGGCATTTGGGGTGATGGCACAGCGGACTGATGGCATTGGGGGGGTGATGGCACTGAGTACTGCTGTCATGTGGGTACTGATGGCAGAGAGCTCAGATGGTACAGAGGACTGATGGCATGGGGTGATGGCACAAAGAACTGATGGCATGGGGGGTGATGACACAGAGTACTGCTGTCATGTGGGTACTGATGGCAGAGAGCTCTGATGGTACAGAGGACTGATGGCATGGGTGGTGATGGCATGGGGGAATGATGGCACAAAGTTCTGATGGCATGGGGGTGATGGCACAGAGTACTGATGGCATGGGGGGTGATGGCACAGAGAACTGACAGCATGAGGGGGCTGATGGCACAGAGAACTGACAGCATGAGGGGGCTGATGGCACAGTACTGATGGCATGGGGGTAATGGCACAGAGTACTGATGGCATTGGGGCTGATGGGGTTTTTATAAAGGAAAACGTTTATAAAACATTTTTTTTTTCTTATTAGAATATTGGATTTATCGTTGGATTAATCGATAGAATACTTATTAAAATAATTGACAGCTGCTTGTTGGCATTGTTTGGCGGTATAAATGTACAGACGATTACCTGATGAACAAGCAAAACGGTCGTTCATCGGGTAATCCGATCACACGTGCGTGCACAAAAATTGTCGTTTGCCGATAGCAGATCGTTCTGTGTAAACACAATCTGCTGCCAGCAAACAACAAATCAGTATGGGGACGAGCAATGGCATTAATGATCGCTCCTCCCCATACTTTGGAGGAGATCGCTACATATAAATGCAGCGGTCTCCTCCACCAGCGAGTAGCAGATTGTCGGGAAGGAAACGGTATACCTTTAGCATATTGTCATTATGTCACTGCTGTCAGATTACCTATGTTGACTCATTGTTTTGGGGTGGGGGCTTTGGCTACGCCCTAGCAAAGCAGAATGGCCCTATTTAGAAAAATGAAACTTTGGGAGAACAGTAAGTAGAGTTTAATAAGGTTGCCCAGAAGCTTAAAATTAAATATTTCTCTGTAGACAAAGTCCCAGATTTACTAACCCTAAAAATGGAGTACGCTTAGATAGGCTGTCTAGAGCTGCACCAGATTTATCACAGGGGGTCAGGCTGAATATGGTGCAGGGTAGACACTTTCATCTGACTCTATACTAACTATTGGTTGGTTTACTTGGCGCATATCAGGCCCGCTGCCTTTCAAAGATACATCCCTTTCTACTAAGGCCCACCCACCCATGAAGCATGTCGGAAAAAAGCCTTCTGCGCCGATCTGGAAATCCCTGCGTTGTCGCAGGATGTGCCTAATTTATGACAAGACGCATGCCTGGTTATAAATTAGGCGCATTCTCCGGCACTCCGTGCACCTAAACAGAAATCTACGATAGCTCAGAGCTGCCATAGATTTGTGGTTTCATTTGTGGCAGAAAACTGGCGTAAATGAAGATAAATTTGTCGTGGCTGCTGACATTCTCGCCCTTCCCATGCCCCGTTTAGGAAAAGAGGGGACGGTGGTGTAAAAGACGGGAAATGTGTTACCACTCCTGCACCCGGCTTCTATCTGTGTCTGCTAACATTAATTTCATCTATGCATTTTATTCCAGGTCCTCCACACTGTGCATCCCTAATCTGTTTGCAACTGTTATGATCAAATGTAATGTGCCTGGTTCACCAGCAGGTGGCGGCAAATATGGCAGAGCTATTTTAGATAGAGTGGAACCTTCCATTCCATTCTAACCCCCCTCTGTGGAGAAGTGGGCTAGTCCCACTTCCTGCAGGAAGGGTGGGGACCAGTTTCTAGTTAGTCTAGTTTATCCTCTGCTAGAGAACAGGTGTGCAGGGGGCACGTCTCTGCTGGACATGCCCAAGCCAGCCAGAGCACCCTCAGCTCTGCTGGCAATGGAGGCCAAAGCTTAGAGCCAGAGCAGAGTACAGCAGAGAAAGAGAGAAACAGATGTAGCAGAGTCGAGTTTGACTGCCAGTTTTAATGCTAAAGCCTGCTGGGACCAAGACAAAGTCTGTAAAATGTTTTGGAGAAGCTGCTGTTCAACTACATACAAGGTCTGGACTCAATCTTTCTTTCAGTTCCCTCAATTATTCCCCCTATTTATTGCTTCAGAGCCAAAGCCTGGGGTGCAGCAGTATCCAAGTAGGAGCACCGTGACACAATAAGAGACGTTTTAGGCCGCACTACACCACTCGGCATTCCTACACCTGGGTCACGCGACATAAAGGGCCCTAGGGGGAGGCGCCCATTACAGATGCAACAAATTTTTATACA
This sequence comes from Bufo bufo, assembly GCF_905171765.1. Classification (NCBI taxonomy): domain Eukaryota; kingdom Metazoa; phylum Chordata; class Amphibia; order Anura; family Bufonidae; genus Bufo; species Bufo bufo. The sequence continues at coordinate 447,154,342 of NC_053393.1, read as the reverse complement.
GCCGTAAACATATATGGGGTCATTGCAAAAAACTGACAGAGTAGGGAGGCTCAACACTCTGATAGGCGGATAGCGATGGGTTCACTGCTTACTGGGTCACTCACCCAGTTGAGAGTAAAAATATATATCAAGGAGAAACAGCAGGCACACCACCTTCTGGAATGATAGTGAAACACTAGAAATGCTATATTGAAATTTATTCAATTAATACAAGATATCACATAATAAAAAAAAAGGCCAATGTACATAAAAACACTCAATGAAATAAAAATCATAAAATATTCATAAAAGAAATGTTGCAAGGTCAGACCGCACTCTGGAAAACGTGCCAAATCTATGATAAAGTTTCCTGAAATAGTGTGTCCTATAATGGAGTATGGCACAAAATCCACCTGTCAATGGCTGCCAAATACAGTTGTCTCCATGAGACTCTTACCACTCGATGATATGTGGTATACTTGCACGGAGCGGTGAAGGGATGTAGTCACCAAGGTGCTGGACACTGGACGCTGGGTAGATGAAAGCGCACTGCTTAGAAGACGTGCTCTCGGTAGATGATCACACAGCGGTGAGAGGTATAGTCACCAGGACGCTGGACGCTAAACGCTCAGCCCAGATGGCGTGCTTTCAGTCAGGTGATCCTGTATAGACGAGTCAGATGATCAGGTCAGCTGATGCAAACGTCCAATCACGTGATGCACAGGTCCTTAGACTATAGTACAATTTGGCACAGCAGCTACTGAGGAAGAGGCAGGTAGCCTCGAAACGCGTCTAGCAGACTACGCAACTTCTACATCCAGTACTGGTCCGGACCCTAAGTACAGAAGATTCCGTGGACAAAGATAATTACTCTTTGAAAAAGATAACTGTCAACATAGCCTTTGTTGCAGTATAGGACCTGGATTTCTGCTGTGCCAAATTGTACTATAGTATAAAACTGGCTTAGTTGCCCATAGCAACCAATCAGATTCCACCTATTATTTTTGGAAAATGAAAGGTGGAATCTGATTGTTTTTTTATGGGCAACTAAGCCAGTTCTACTTTACACCAGTTTGCTAAATGACCCCAATATAGGGCTGAAACGATTACTCGATTGAATTAAGTAATTAGACACAAAAAATCCTCAGTGTAAATTTTTTGCATTGAGGATTCGTTTGTGTCATGTGACTACAAAGTGTGAGTGAAGCGTTTGCTATTACTCACCGCTCCGTTGTTACCCGCCAGCCCACACTGCGCTGCACTTTCCTCCTGACACATCGTCAGGACATAGTGCACACTTACGTGCACTATGACCTGACGCTGTGTGATGATGGACAAGCTGTGGTGCGGCGCCCCTACAGGAGAGTTAACTATTTTATTTCACTGGCGCTTGGGGACATGGCTAGGAGGGGGAGATGGTGGCACTGGGGTGCAGCTGGTGGCACTGGTGGGCAAGCTGGCACTGGGGGCAAGCTGATGGCACTTGGGGGCAAGCTGATTGCACTGGAGCAGCTAATGGCACTGGGGGGCAGCTGATGGCACTGAGGGGGCAGATAGTGGCACTGGGGGGCAAGCTGATGGCACTGGGGGCAGCTGATGGCACTGAGGGGGCAGCTGGTGGCACTGGGGGGCAACTGGTGACACTTGCGGGCAAGCTGGTGGCACTGAGGGGCAAGCTGATGGCACTGAGGGGGCAGCTAGTGGCACTGGGGGCAGCTGCTGGCACTAGGCGGGAGCTGATGGCACTGAGAGGGCAGCTAATGGCAGTGGGGAGCAGCTTATGGCACTTGGGGGGAACTGATGGCACTGGGGTGCACAGCTGATGGCACTGAGGGCAGCTGATGGCACTGGGCGGGAACCTGATGGAACTGGGGGGGGCACAGATGATGGCACTGGGGGGAACCTCATCGCACTGGAGGGGCAGCTGATGGCACTGGAGAGGGAGCCTGATGGCATGGGGAACCTGATGGCATGGGGGGAACTGATGGCACTGGGGGGCACAGCTGATGACACTGGGGGGGCACAGCTGATGGCACTGAGGGGGGCAGCTGATGGCACTGAGAGAGCAGCTGATGGCACTGGGCGGGAACCTGATGGAACTGGGCAGGCACAGCTGATGGCACTGGGGGGCACAGCTGATGGCACTGGGGGGGCAGCTGATGGCACCGGGAGGGAAGCTGATGGCACTGGGGGAGAACCTCATCGCACTGGAGGGGCAGCTGATGGCACTGGAGGGGCAGCTGATGGCACTGGAGAGGGAGCCTGATGGCATGGGGAACTTGATGGCATGGAGAGGAAACTGATGGTACGGGGGCCTGATGAGTTTTTATAAAGAAAAACGTTCTTTTACTTAGTTTTTTGTTATTAGAGTACTCAAATAAACGTTGGATTAATCAATAGAATACTCGATTACAAAAAATAGTAGATAGCTGCAGCCCTACCCCAATAGTTTGCGACTTTTTAATGACACTTTTCAGGCCCAAGGGAGATGATAAATGTGCCCCTGGAAGCTCCAATTTGCAACACTTTTTAGCAGACTTTTGGCACAGACACATTAGTAAATCTGCCCCAATGTTTTGACTGATGTTTTAAAGAGTTTCCCCACAGAAACATATACAACGTCAGACTGGCCCACCAGAGGATCCTCCAGTGGGCCCAGACTCTAATACTATAGGGGGCCCCAAAGGTCCAGGAGAAAAATAAAACATTTGGAGCCAATAGCTTGCTATCATGGTCTGTTTGTTTGAATACAAATCTATTAGACTTTAATGCTGATGTGGAAGTTGAGACCCGAAAATAATTTCTTCTGGTGGGTCCAAGGATCCACAGGTCGACCATAAACATGTACGTTCTTCGTTGAACTGATTGCAATCACTGGTGTTCACTGCTTTGGTTCTCCAGTTGCTGCTGTTCAGTGGTGTCGTGCCCCAGCACCTGTGGGTGCCAAGAAGACTCATATGATGAGCTGTAGGCAAGAAAGTTCACCGTGTCCGATGCTATGTGTACCCCAGCGCTGTTGTCATAATGTGTCCCTTCTCCTCATATTACATTATACTTCTATTATATGTGGACAAATGTGGTGAAGAGTCTGGCCGGACACATTGATGAGAAATGTCTGAACAGCTCATGCTGAGGATAGTAAAGTTCTGCTTCATGCGGAAAGGACACACCACTGCACTTAGCACAGCACTAAAATGATATTAATTGCTTTATTTAAAATAGCTCTGTTTAATCAGCCAGATGCAGAAGTGCTGTAACATCGTAAAAACATCACAGCTTCCATTACCTAAAAATAAAAAGTCAGAAACATAAAAAACTCATTATCATGAACCCAAGAGAGAAGTGAGAGAGATCCAGTCACTCTTCAGTAAGAATAATGGGCCCCTTACCAACCAAAGACTTGATACACCTTTCCCAATTCAGTTCATCACCAGGATTATAAAACTCCAGTTTGGGGTGCTAATGTAGTGACATGTTCCTTTCAATGAATTTGTAGAATAAAAAATAATATATATATATATATATATATATATATATATATGGTGACACAGTGAAGGGTTGTGTCTGGCAAGGAAGGTATTTTCCTCCCAGCATGTGCAGCTGGGCTGGTTTCCAGCCAGGTGAGGTCAAATACCGGACCGGAGTTTAAGTGCCGGGTTTTTGTCCTTAAATAGGCAGCTGGGCTCAGCAGAGATGTCTCTGTTTTTGGGATCTGAGGCTTTGTGCCGTGCTGGAGGGCTGAGAGCCGCATGCTGGGGAAACAGGCCCCCTAAAGCCTGCTGTGGACTACAACTGCCAGCAAGGTGACTTGTGTTATATGAACTTTCCATTGTGTGTGAATTAACACCAAGACTGCAAAGTTACGTGCTGTTTTGTTTTCTGCATGTTTTGGTTTCTGCATGTTTCAGGCATGGTTGTATGTCGTACATTAAACCAGCTGTATTACAACCAGTGCCCCACGACAAAATGGAGGCTGTTGTGAAGGCCCTCATGGAGGCTAATCTGCAGCAGCGAGAGACAAACCTGCAGCAATGTGAGGCTAATAAGCAGCAGCAGGAGACTAACCAGTTGCTGCTACAACACGTGATGGCTTTGCAGACAGCAGGAGCAACCCTGAGCATCCACGATGCCCGGAAAGCAGTCCGTGCCGCGATTCCTAAGATGATCCCCGCAGACGACATCGAAACCTACCTGGCGATGTACAAGAAAGTTGCCATCAGGGAAAAGCTACCCCGTGGCCAGTGGGCTGAGGTCATCGCTCCATTCCTGGCATCCGATTCCCAGCGGATGTATTTCGACTTGCCGGACGATCAAGCGGCCGACTACCAAAAAGCAAAGGGTGATATTTTGGCAAGACTGGGGGTGAATGTGTTGGTCCGGGCCAGGCGGGTACATCAGTGGGGGTTTAAGCCGGCTGAATGCTGCGAGCACCCAGTATTATGATTTACTCCACCCCTTGCAAAAGTAGCTACAGCCTGATGTGCTGAGTCCCACGTCTTTGCTGGATAGACTATTGGCTGATATGTTCTGGAGGGCTCTGCCACCCCCTCTCCAGCACTGGATCGGCCAGGTGTCTTCTGGCAATGCCCTAGAAATGGTGAACCTGGTGGAGCACTAAAAGGCTACTAAGACTGTTACAGGGGGTTATTTTGGAAGGGGGGCAGTCAAAACCCCGTAAATCTCCATCCCAGACCCAGCGACTTGTACCAACCAAATCCACCCGGGGTGTACCATCTATGAACCTGGCTCCGATAGTCTGCTGGCGGTGTCAGAAGCCGGGCCATGTAAGAGCTGAGTGTCCCCATCAGGTGGAACCCATGGATACTAACTATGGCTACCGTTAGTCGCTATATGCCAGGAAGCTGTGTGCAGCAGGTACCCCAAAAACTCTAAACCACCTGTGCCAGGTGGAGGTAGGAGACACTCCAGCAGAGGCTCTGCTGGAGTCAGGGAGTCTTGTGTCCCTAGTAAGGGCTCCCCTGGTACGGTCAGTGGAGTATACTGGCCGGAAAGTCGGGGTCATGTTCATCCATGGAGACTTAAAAGACTATCCCACCGCCCTGGTGTCTCTAACCACAGGGGCTGGCAGATGGACTCACGAAGTGGCAGTTGCCCCAAATTTACACTACGAACTTATAATAGGGAGAGACTTCCCTGGCTCCCCGGCACTGTGGCCTTCTATGAGAGTGACTGATGACCATGAGACAGGGGAAACTCTAGCAGAGTGGCCTGGCTCAGGGGGTAGACCAGAACCCTGGGAACCTGAGACCGAAGGGCCAGCGGTAGGGGTGACTGCCACTTCGGTGGAAGAGGGAGAGACAACCCCGCTAAGTGTTATGGTGGGAGACGTGGAGGACTTGCCGCCGGGTCCTGAATTGGCAGACCTCAATGTCTCCGGGAATAATTTGGGTATCCCCCAACGTCGGGACCCAACCCTATCCCACGCCTGGGAAAATGTGTTAATAATAGATGGTGAACCACAACAACCTGGGACAGAGTCAGTGTTTCCCCATTTTGTGGTTCATTAGGATATGTTGTATCGGGTAAACCAACTACGGGGTGAGCCTATTGAACAGTTGGTGGTCCCCAAGGCATATCGCAAGCTTGTGTTAGATCTAGCCCACCCTCTTGGGTTTACATTTGACCCACTCACACGTGTTGAGACATAAGGGACTATATACACTGCTCAAAAAAATAAAGGGAACACAAAAATAACACATCCTAGATCTGAATTAATTAAATATTCTTCTGAAATACTTTGTTCTTTACATACAAACCGGATTCCAAAAAAGTTGGGACACTATACAAATCGTGAATAAAAACTGAATGCAATGATGTGGAGGTGCCAACTTCTAATATTTTATTCAGAATAGAACATAAATCACGGAACAAAAGTTTAAACTGAGAAAATGTACCCTTTTAAGGGAAAAATATGTTGAATCAGAATTTCATGGTGTCAACAAATCCCCAAAAAGTTGGGACAAGGCCATTTTCACCACTGTGTGGCATCTCCCCTTCTTCTTACAACACTCAACAGACGTCTGGGGACCGAGGAGACCAGTTTCTCAAGTTTAGAAATAGGAATGCTCTCCCATTCTTGTCTAATACAGGCCTCTAACTGTTCAATCGTCTTGGGCCTTCTTTGTTGCACCTTCCTCTTTATGATGCGCCAAATGTTCTCTATAGGTGAAAGATCTGGACTGCAGACTGGCCATTTCAGTACCCGGATCCTTCTCCTACGCAGCCATGATGTTGTGATTGATGCAGAATGTGGTCTGGCATTATCTTGTTGAAAAATGCAGGGTCTTCCCTGAAAGAGATGATGTCTGGATGGGAGCATATGTTGTTCTAGAACCTGAATATATTTTTCTGCATTGATGGTGCCTTTCCAGACATGCAAGCTGCCCATGCCACACGCACTCATGCAACCCCATACCATCAGAGATGCAGGCTTCTGAACTGAGCGTTGATAACAACTTGGGTTGTCCTTGTCCTCTTTGGTCCGGATGACATGGCGTCCCAGATTTCCAAAAAGAACTTCGAATCGTGACTCGTCTGACCACAGAACAGTCTTCCATTTTGCCACACTCCATTTTAAATGATCCCTGGCCCAGTGAAAACGCCTGAGCTTGTGGATCTTGCTTAGAAATGGCTTCTTCTTTGCACTGTAGAGTTTCAGCTGGCAACGGCGGATGGCACGGTGGATTGTGTTCACTGACAATGGTTTCTGGAAGTATTCCTGAGCCCATTCTGTGATTTCCTTTACAGTAGCATTCCTGTTTGTGGTGCAGTGTCGTTTAAGGGCCCGGAGATCACGGGCATCCAGTATGGTTTTACGGCCTTGACCCTTACGCACAGAGATTGTTCCAGATTCTCAGAATCTTCGGATGATGTTATGCACGGTTGATGATGATAGATGCAAAGTCTTTGCAATTTTTCGCTGGGTAACACCTTTCTGATATTGCTCCACTATCTTTCTGCGCAACATTGTGGGAATTGGTGATCCTCTACCCATCTTGGCTTCTGAGAGACACTGCCACTCTGAGAAGCTCTTTTTATACCCAATCATGTTGCCAATTGACCTAATTAGTGTTAATTGGTCTTCCAGCTCTTCGTTATGCTCAAATTTACTTTTTCCAGCCTCTTATTGCTACTTGTCTCAACTTTTTTGGGATTTGTTGACACCGTAAAAATTGGAATCAACGTATTTTTCCTTTAAAATGATACATTTACTCGGATTAAACGTTTGATCTGTCATCTACGTTCTATTACAAATAAAATATTGACATTTGCCATCTCCACATCATTGCATTCAGTTTTTATTCACAATTTGTTTAGTGTCCCAACTTTTTTGGAATCCGGTTTGTAGTTGAATGTGCTGACAACAAAATCACACAAAAATAAAAAAATGGAAATCAAATTTTTCAACCCATGGAGGTCTGGATTTGGAGTCACACTCAAAATTAAAGTGGAAAAACACACTACAGACTGATCCATCTTTGATGTAATGTCCTTAAAACAAGTCAAAATGAGGCTCAGTAGTGTGTGTGGCCTCCACGTGCCTGTATGACCTCCTAACAACGCCTGTGCATGCTCCTGATGAGGTGGCGGATGGTCTCCTGAGGGATCTCCTCCCAGACCTGGACTAAAGCATCTGCCAACTCCTGGACAGTCTGTGGTGCAACGTGACGTTGGTGGATAGAGCGAGACATGATGTCCCAGATGTGCTCAATTGGATTCAGGTCTGGGGAACGGGCGGGCCAGTCCATAGCATCAATGCCTTCGTCTTGCAGGAGCTGCTGACACACTCCAGCCACATGAGGTCTAGCATTGTCTTGCATTACTTGCATTAGGAGGAACCCAGGGCCAACTGCACCAGCATATGGTCTCACAAGGGGTCTGAGGATCTCATCTCGGTACCTAATGGCAGTCAGGCTACCTCTGGTGAGCACATGGAGGGCTGTGCGGCCCTCCAAAGAAATGCCACCCCACACCATTACTGACCCAATGCCAAACCGGTCATGCTGGAGGATGTTGCAGGCAGCAGAACGTTCTCCACGGTGTCTCCAGACTCTGTCACGTCTGTCACATGTGCTCAGTGTGAACCTGCTTTCATCTGTGAAGAGCACAGGGCGCCAGTAGCGAATTTGCCAATCTTGGTGTTCTTTGGCAAATGCCAAACGTCCTGCACGGTGTTGGGCTGTAAGCACAACCCCCACCTGTGGACGTTGGGCCCGCATATCACCCTCATGGACTCTGTTTCTGACCGTTTGAGCAGACACATGCACATTTGTGGCCTGCTGGAGGTCATTTTGAAGGGCTCTGGCAGTGCTCCTCCTGTTCCTCCTTGCACAAAGGCGGAGGTAGCGGTCCTGCTGCTGGGTTGTTGCCCTCCTACGGCCTCCTCCACGTCTCCTGATGTACTGGCCTGTCTCCTGGTAGCGCCTCCATGCTCTGGACACTACGCTGACAGACACAGCAAACCTTCTTGCCACAGCTCGCATTGATGTGCCATCCTGGATAAGCTGCACTACCTGAGCCACTTGTGTGGGTTGTAGACTCCGTCTCATGCTACCACTAGAGTGAAAGCACCGCCAGCATTCAAAAGTGACCAAAACATCAGCCAGGAAGCATAGGAACTGTGAAGTGGTCTGTGGTCACCACCTGCAGAACCACTCCTTTATTAGGGGGTGTCTTGCTAATTGCCTATAATTTCCACCTGTTGTCTATCCCATTTGCACAACAGCATGTGAAATTGATTGTCACTCAGTGTTGCTTCCTAAGTGGACAGTTTGATTTCACAGAAGTGTGAATGACTTGGAGTTACATTGTGTTGTTTAAATGTTCCCTTTATTTTTTTGAGCAGTGTATTTACAATTGGTCACTAGGACCAGTGATTGTCTCTGGGTTGACACGTGTTATTGAGGTATCTAAAATTTAACGTTTATTATTTGTCCTTAAAATTCACTAACTAGAACTAACATACTTAAATCTATCAGCCGTGTATGCACTGTGGCTAGTAATAGTCTGATTGTAGCTGTGAAGTCACTGGAGGTACAGCCTGAACTGAAGGCTGCCTAGCTAGCTCCACTATCTACGTGCTGGATCTACCAGACTCTATTGGTGCGCACTGTTGGTATCACAGTGCACTCCCCGCAGATAGTAGCAGCTCTCCTAGCGTTCACTATTGCTCATTGTTAGGTCAGAACCAAACTGGTGTCCCTAGTAAGGGCTCCCCTGGTACGGTCAGTGGAGTATACTGGCCGGAAAGTCGGGGTCATGTTCATCCATGGAGACTTAAAAGACTATCCCAAGGCATATCGCAAGCTTGTGTTAGATCTAGCCCACCAACACGTTCTCGGGGGTCACTCAGGATCGTATTCTACAGCAGTTTTACTGGCCCAGCATATTCAAAGTGGAAGAGTTTTGTAAGTCTTGCCAGACCTGTCAGATAACTAGCCCCCAGCCACATTTCCGTAGTCCCCTAATACCTCTCCCGATTATCGAAGTACCGTTTGACCGAATAGCTATAGACCTCATAGGCCCAATACCGAAGTCCGCCAGAGGGCTTCAACACATCTTAGTAATTCTAGACTATGCCACTCGGTACCCGGAGGCGGTGCCATTGCGACATACCTCGGCCAAACTCATAGCTAAGGAGTTAATGGAGATGTTTTCCCGAGTGGGACTACCTAAAGAGGTTCTGACCGACCAAGGGACCCCTTTTATGTCCAAGTTGATGAGGGAACTCTGTAAGTTGCTGCACATAAAACAACTACGGACGGTCTGGTAGAACGGTTTAACCAAACATTAAAAAATATGTTGAAAAAGGTAGTGTCTAAAGATGGGAAGGACTGGGACCTCCTTCTGCCCTATCTCATGTTCACAGTGCGAGAGGTACCCCAGGCCTCTACTGGGTTCTCGCCCTTCGAACTGCTTTATGGCAGACACCCTTGCAGTCTCTTGGACGTGGCCAAAGAGGTGTGGGAACAACAACCCACTCCACATAAAAGTTTCATTGAGTACGTTACCCAGATGCAAGATCGGATAGAGACAGTGTTGCCTCTTGTTAGGGAGCATATGGAGGCAGCTCAGCGAGCCCAGAGTCGGGTCTATAATCGGCAGGCTCGGGTCCGGTTCTTTAACCCGGGTGATCAGGTTTTGGTTCTGTTACCGACCGTGAACAGTAAGTTCCTGGCTGCTAGGTGGCAGGGACCCTATGAGGTACTCGAGAAAATTTGAGATGTAAACTACGAGGTACACCAGCCAGGGTGGCGGAGCAGGTTTACCATGTGAATTTACTCAAACCGTGGAAAGATAGGGAAACCTGTACAAAAGACAGCCCGCAGCCGGGTTTTCTAGGAGAAGAGGTACCAACCCCTCTGTCTGATGCAAGAGAGGCGGCTGCCACAGTAAAAATTGCTGACAGCCTCTCCTCTAAACAGACTCAGGAGGCCAGGAAGTTCGTTAGTCGGAACACAGATATATTCTCCGACCTCCCTGGATGCACTTCCATAATCCAGCATGACATTGTCACTGAGCCTCAGGCAAAAGTCAGATTAAAACCATACCGGGTACCCGAGGCTCGGCGACAAGCCATATCGGAGGAGGTGCAGCTAATGTTGCAGCTAGACGTCATTGAGGAGTCAAAAAGTGAGTGGGCCAGTCCTATAGTATTGATACCCTAGCCGGATGGGATGTTGCGGTATTGTAACAACTTTCGAAAACTTAACGAGGTTTCCAAATTCGATGCGTATCCCATGTCCCTGGTGGATGAGCTTATCGAGAGGTTAGGACAAGCCCAGTATTTTTCTGTTTTGGACCTCACAAAAGGGTACTGGCAGTTGCCCTTAACGGAGGCTGCCAAAGAGAAAACTGCCTTCATCATGCCTGAGGGGCTGTATCAATATAAGGTGTTACCCTTTGGTCTGCATGGTGCCCCCACCACTTTTCAGTGACTAATGGACATTGTGCTTCGTCCACATTGTCGGTACGCTTCGGCTTACCTGGACGATATTGTCATCCACAGTACCGACTGGCAAAGTCACCTACCCAAAGTGCAGGCTGTAGTGGACTCCCTTTGGAAAGCTGGCCTAACCGCAAAAATGTGCGATAGGGTTAGAAAAGACTAAGTACCTGGGGTATGTCATTGGGCGCGGAGTCATCAAACCCCAAGTGAATAAAATAGAGGCGATACGGAATTGGACCCGACCTGTCACCACTAGGCAAATAAAGTAATTCCTGGGAATGGTGGGCTATTACATGGGGTTTGTTCCCCACTTTGCTACTCTAGCCGTTCCCTTGACAGGGCTCTTGAAGGTACGAAAATCAGTGATGGTTCGCTGGGATGATCGAGCGGAAGAGGCTTTTGCCCCTTTGAAGTCGGCCCAGTGTGGGTCACCGGTTTTGGTGAAGCCCGACTTCAAGAGGGAGTTCGTGGTACAAACGGATGCCTCCGAAGTGGGCCTTGGTGCTGTACTGTCTCAGGAAGTCAATGGGGAGGAGCATTCCATTGTCTTTCTAAGCCGCAAGTTCACCCCAGCCAAAACTAGGTACAGTATAGTGGAGAGAGAGTGCCTGGCTATCAGGTGGGCACTCGAGTCTTTCCGCTACTATTTGTTGGGGAGAAAGTTCTGCCTGGTGACTGACCACTCCCCTCGCAAGTGGATGAGCCAGCAAGGAATGCCGGGATCCCCGGATGGTTTTTGTCTCTGCAGAATTTTAAGTTCTAGGTAGAACACAGAGCAGGCCAGTTGCAGGGAAACGCGGATGCCCTGTCCAGGGGCATTTTCTGGAGTGTGTCCACTCCCTCGGGGTTGAAAAAAGGGGGGGGGGGTATGTGACACAGTGAGGGGTTGTGTCTGGCAAGGCAGGTATTTTCCTCCCAGTATGTGCGGTTGGGCTGAGGTCAAATACTGGGCCGGAGTTTAAGTGCCGGTACAGGTTTTGGCAGCACCTGGCTGTCCTTAAATAGGCAGCTGGGCTCAGCAGAGATGTTTTTGGGATCTGAGGCTTTGTGCCGTGCTGGAGGGCTGAGAGCCGCATGCTGGGGAAACAGGCCCCCTAAAGTCTGCTGTGGACTACTGGAGGCAGAACTGCCAGCAAGGTGACTTGTGTTATATGAACTTTCCATTGTGTGTGAATTAACACCAAGACTGCAAAGTTACGTGCTGTTTTGTGCAATTGCCTCAAGTGTGAATAAACACTGACGTTTTGAGTTAAGAACTTATATTTTGCCTCTGTACTGCGCCCGCTTACCCTATCTACCAGAGCGAAATCCCACAAAATATATATATAAAAAGGGGGACATTTATGAAATCTGGTACGCCATCTTTTTGGCCCTAAAATGCCACAAGTGTTGACACACTCAACCTTTTGCTCAGAATTTTGTGACTTTTGGCTAACTGCACTACCTCACACCACTTTCAATAGTGGGCTGGGATTAAGGCCAAGTTTGCAGATTAGATCACTTTTAAGTCACAAAAGTCACAAAAAATTTGCAACTCCACGCCAGGCAGGCCGAAGACGTACTTTAAAAAATATAGACGTAAACCACAGCGCACTTGCGACAAATTCATTATTACTGTGCACAATTTCATAAATTAGGCGCACCAGCACAAACCAAAGACAGACTTAGGCTACTTTCACACTAGCGTTCGGGTGTCCGCTCGTGCGCTCCGTTTGAAGGGGCTCACGAGCGGTCCCGAACGCATCCGTCTGGCCCCAATGCATTCTCAGTGGAGGCGGATCCACTGAGAATGCATCCGCCTGCCAGCGTTCAGCCTCCGCTCCGCTCCGCTCAGTGAGCGGACACCTGAACGCTGCTTGCAGCGTTCGGGTGTCCGCCTGGCCGTGCGGAGGCGAGCGGATCCGTCCAGACTTATAATGGAAGTCAATGGGGACGGATCCGCTTGAAGATGACACAATATGGCTCAATCTTCAAGCGGATCCATTCCCCATTGACTTTCAATGTAAAGTCTGAACGGATCCGCTCAGACAACTTTCACACTTAGAAAATTTTCTAAGTTTTAATGCAGACGCATCCGTTCTGAACGGATGCGAACGTCTGCATTATCGGAGCGGATCCGTCTGATGAAACATCAGACGGATCCGCTCCGAACGCTAGTGTGAAAGTAGCCTTAAATTCCTCCCTAATTGTTATTTACAATGGCTGATAAGAAAACATTTGCAATTGTGTCTTCATTGAAATTTAAGACGTCTTGTCAGGGATTAAGTGTGCAACTTCTTCAGACAATAACTGTTTAAGAACATATTTAGCTACATGTTAGCCCTGGCACATGCCCATCTGTTGTTGCAGTTATGAAAGTACCGGTATGTCTTCATTTTTCTAGTCTCACTTTTAATAGCCTCCAGAAGGTAGGAAATACTTATCCCCAGGGAGCAGGAATTTAGCCAAAGCTGTTATTCAGTCTTGCAGGAAGCACTGGGTAGAATGTATGCCGTCTTGATAGATTTTCTGTCCAGCTTACTCAGTTTTATACACAGCATTCAGAAAGTATTCAGATCCCTTCTATTTCCCAGATTTCGTTACGTGAGACTCTTTTTCTAAAATGAATACTCCTTTTTTTTTTTTTTTTTTTTTTTATTTCAATCTACAAAACCCTATAAATTGAAATTAGGTTTGCAATGTTTTACTAAAAATAAAAATTTAATTATCACATTTACAAAAGTATTCAGACTTTTTTGCTACGCCACACAAAGTTGTGCCCTGGTGCCTCCCAATTCTCTTGATTGGTCTTAAGATGTATCAACAATTTGATTGACGTCCACTTTTGACAAATTCAATGGATTTTACATATTTTAAAAAGATGTACACATGTCTATATAGTATAAGATTTTACAATATCGTTAAAATAATTATTTTTATAATTTTTATAGTTTTTCAGAACTATATATATGTTGTCTTTTCTTTTTGATGCATTGGGTGTTGGTTTTTGGTGTCTGATTAGTTCTCCTCCCCTTTTGAGCATGTGATGCCGAAGTCTTGATTACCTGGTGTACCACATGTTTAAAGAGCGGTGAACATTCACTTTTCTGTATTTCATGAGTAAGGACCGAGATTGTGGAGTCCGAAAGGCGTAGACATTGTGGATATTGTATGTGACTCATGTTTGGTTAACAGTTTTTTATTGTTATTAATAAAGCTGCAAGTTTTTATGAGAAGCTGGACCACAAGTTTTTTCTTTAGACTTTTTGCTACACCACACAAAGTTGAGCCCTGGTGCCTGCCGATTCACTTGATCGGTCTTAAGATGTATCAACAATTCGATTGACGTCTACTTTTGGTAAATTCAATGGATTTCACATGTTTTAAAAAGATGTACACATGTCTATACAGAATAGGGCTATATAGTTGATATGGGGAAAGGTAAAAAAAATATTGCTGCAGCATTGAAGTACACAGTGATCATCATTCTGAAATGGAACAACTTTAAAACTACCATATCTGGCCATCAAGTCAGTCTGAGCAATCCGGGGAGAAGGCCCTTGGTCAGAGAGGTGTCCAAAAAACCGACGGCCATCTTAATAGAGCTCAATATTTATGCTGTACTGGTGTGGGAACCTTTCAAGGCAATCTCTGCAACACTACACTAATCAGGTTTTCATTAAAAGGTGCCCAAAGGCCCATCACTTTAAAGGGCCCACAACTCTGGAGTCAGATGCAGTAAAGTTTCATCAGGGTTTGCATAAAAAAGATAAATGATGCTCAAAAGCATTATCTTAAAGGGTTGTCTGATAAAATAGTAAAACAAAGTCACTCCCAGCCAGACCAGAAGTGCCATATGACATGCTATTACCATCCACATGAACCTTAGAAAATTATCAGTTTAAAGTTTTTTTTTTTCTTTTTCAATTTCCATGCCACTACATTAAAATAATTCTATAATATAGAAATGTTCACACTGACCATTTAGCCTTACAATAGCCTGACACTTTCCTTTTTCTGTAGAGATCATTTCTTAGCAGCCATCTCATTATCATCACAGGCAGGATTACATTGAAATGTAATATATATATATATATATACAGTACAGACCAAAAGTTTGGACACACCTTCTCATTCAAAGAGTTTTCTTTATTTTCATGACTATGAAGGCATCAAAATTATGAATTAACACATGTGGAATTATATACATTACAAACAAGTGTGAAACAACTGAAAATATGTCATATTCTAGGTTCCTCAAAGTAGCCACCTTTTGCTTTGATTACTGCTTTGCACACTCTTGGCATTCTCTTGATGAGCTTCAAGAGGTAGTCCCCTGAAATGGTCTTCCAACAGTCTTGAAGGAGTTCCCAGAGATGCTTAGCACTTGTTGGCCCTTTTGCCTTCACTCTACGGTCCAGCTCACCCCAAACCATCTCGATTGGGTTCAGGTCCGGTGACTGTGGAGGCCAGGTCTTCTGGCGCAGCACCCCATCACTCTCCTTCATGGTCAAATAGCCCTTACTTTCAAAGTTTTCCCAATTTTTCGGCTGACTGACTGACCTTCATTTCTTAAAGTAATGATGGCCACTTGTTTTTCTTTACTTAGCTGCTTTTTTCTTGCCATAATACAAATTCTAACAGTCTATTCAGTAGGACTATCAGCTGTGTATCCACCTGACTTCTCCTCAACGCCACTGATCGTCCCAACCCCATTTAAAAGGCAAGAAATCCCACTTATTAAACCTGACAGGGCACACCTGTGAAGTGAAAACCATTTCAGGGGACTACCTCTTGAAGCTCATCAAGAGAATGCAAAGAGTGTGCAAAGCAGTAATCAAAGCAAAAGGTGGCTACTTTGAAGAACCTAGAATATGACATATTTTCAGTTGTTTCACACTTGTTTGTTATGTATATAATTCCACATGTGTTAATTCATAGTTTTGATGCCTTCAGTGTGAATCTACAATTTTCATAGTCATGAAAATAAAGAAAACTCTTTGAATGAGAAGGTGTGTCCAAACTTTTGGTCTGTACTGTATATATATATATATATATATATATATATATATAGTGGAAATGTGGACAGTGCGGGAAGGTGTGTGTATCCCACCCAGATACCTCAGCTGGGTGAGATAACTAAAATCCGGAAAGCTGCAGTGGTCTCAGCAAAGTATAGTTTGCTGAGACAGTTTTGTATACATTTTCTTCTGGGCTGGATTTTACTTGGATTGGCGGATAGGTTTGGTAGTGGGATCTGCCAGTCCACACCCTTCCGGCACAGGTATTCCCTTTCACCTGAGGTGATCGCAGGTAAGGTCTGCTCTAATCAAGGACGCATAAAACCAACCCTATGTGTGTTAGTTAGGGGGAAGGAAAGGCAGAGGAGACTTGAGAGTGAGAGAGAAAGGCTGAGGAAGCCTGAGTTTGGGGGACCTAGTGACGCCTGCGGAGAGAGGGTCGCACAGCCAGAGTCAGGTGGACTTCTGGGCCACAATCCCCCAAAGGTACTGTTGTTGTAGTCAAAGCCTCGAGGCTGCTGGACTGTTTGGGCTTAGAAAGCCGCATCTGATCACTTGTGTGAACTGTGTTCTTTAGAGTTGAGTCAGGGAATGAATTATGTATTAGGTAGTGCTTAGACTGGCAGGAGTTATTTTGGTTGCTGTATTGTGCTAAAGTGCTAGAAAATAAAGCATTGTTTGGACTTCAATCCGGTTGTCTGTGAGAAATCTGTGATTGAGCCCCCCTGAGAGAGAGCGATCCCTTACAATATATATATATATATATATATATATATATATATATATATATATATACTGTATATATATCACAGGATCGATAGACATATTACTGATATGCAAATTATAAAAAATGGAAACAAAATATTCAAAACATCTCAATTTATTTAGTATCAAGCATAAGCGCCACATGCAGAAATACACAACTTTCATGCCTTAGCAAGCTTATCAATGAGGTTATTAATGGTTGTCTGAAGAATGTTCTACCACTCTGAATGCATTTGGGCCCGGAAATCATCAAGATCTGCTGCTGGCAGCATCCTTTGCAATTGCTGACCAATGACATCCAGGATGTGCTCGATAGAAGACAAGTCCAGAGACGTTGCAGGCATGATAGCATGTTTCGGTCATGTAGGCTGCTCACAGTAGCATGAGCAACATGTGGCCTGGCATTGTCCTGTTGATAAGCTCATGAGACACTTTAAAGAAATGGCTGTACCATTGGTCCCTCAACCAAATCAATGTAACAGGATGCTGTTAGAGTACCTGAAATGAAGAGGGGTCCAGCTACCGTACATTATGCCACCCTACACCATAATCCTTGGTGTATGACCGGTGTGATATTTCCTTGTGAAGGCCTTTTCATGTCATTTCCCACATGGTCTCCAGACCAATATCCAGCTATTATGGTGTCCAGACAAAAGCAGGACTCATCGCTGAAGAGGAAAGACCTCCACTCCACCAGCCTTCATTGCCATCTTGCTGTGCACCATGATAGCCTTTAAAAGGAGTGGCATGAGGTCAATGAAAGTCCTGTAGGTGGATGTCTGGCTCATAGCACAATACTACGCCTTTTGATGTTTGTGAAGAAACTGTTTGCCACCCTAGGCTTGGGATGTGAAGTCCAATTTCACTTGCAGTACAAAATGGATAACTTCATGCCATTCTTTTAATCAGATAATCCATCTATGCAGAAGTTTACCTCTGTGCACCTCTTGCTGTCATTCCAGTTCATCATTGTTCTCCCAACCACCAAGACATGCAACGATAAACAGAGTTAACATCTCAGCCTAGGCATGTAGCAATCTGCCACAGTGATAAACCAAGTTCTATCAGTTCAAGGATTCTGTTCCTCTCATTTTGCAACATGTGGCGATAACTGGCACATCAACGAACAGGAGGCATCACACAATCATTCCACAAGATGATCCAATTTATGAGGTTTCATGTGGTTACATTTTTGCTTTCAGTCTGGCTTTTATGCCCCTCCCACATGCCACAGATTGGAGCTAGGTGCTTGAAAATATGATAATTTGCAGGTCTTAGCAACATCTGCTACTTCCTCGATTTGCATAACCTTATAACTTGTCCTACTAGATGTTGCATTTTCAGTGTTGAGGAGTTTTTATATTATTTGTCCTTTCTCCTCAAAGCAAATGTGCAGGCTTAGGGTCCTTTCAGACAACCGTAGGGGCTTGAATGGACCCTAAGCCTGCACTTGAATGGGTCCACAATCTGCAAGATACGGAAACAAATAGGACATGTCCTGTCTTTTGTTGAACAGAGGCATGGATTGGAAGTGCTTCCGTGGGCTTTCTGGTCCGTGCCTGCTCACCACAAAAGAGAGGACATGTCCTGTCTTTTGCCGTATCTTGTGGATTGCAGACCCATTCAAGTCAATGGGTCCGCATCCGCAAATGGGGTGCACATAGCTGGTACCCATACATTGTGGACCACAATTAGCAGTCAGCAGCCTAGAGCACTTACGTTTGTCTGAATGGACCCTAAAGGGAAAATGCACACGATCAGGATTGCGTGCGGATTTTCCGCGTGGACTTGCGTGCGGAAAATCCGCACCGTAGGTCATGTACATTGTATTTGAAATTCTCAATGCACACAATGCGAATTTTTTTCGCTCAGATTTTGACCTGCGGTGCGGATTTTAAAATCCGTAGCATGTCAATTTATTTTTCCTGACCGGTTTTCATGTGGATTTTCTCCATTCACTTCAATGGGAGAGTAAAATCTGCATGATGCACGCACACAATGCAGAATTCGATGCAGATCCACATCAAAATCTGCATGTATGACACAGGAAGTTGAAATGATGTCATAAGGGGAGGAGAAACTACCATCATTTTCTCTCATCATAAAGGCAGCAACAGACCTAACAGCTCTGACAGGAGCAGTCACCCCAGTGGCTGAGAGAATTTGGTATGCATGAGCCTCAATGTATCCAGGCTAATTGTACAGGTCAGTGTAATTTGAGTGTGTGCATGGATGTTTGCATGGTGTTTGCCTGTTTTTGTGCATGTATGTATGGCTGCTTACATGTTTGGGTGGAGGTATGTTGGCATGTTTGTGTGTACTTTGCATGTTGTGGTGCATTTGCATGTTTGTGTGCACATATGATTTCCAGGTGTTTGCAAGCGTGTTTGCCTGTTATGTTGTGTGTGAATATTTGTTTTAAAATAATTTTTTCCATTATTATTTTATCATGTCCAGGTGGAGTCTCAACCTGTGGTATGGGATGCTACTGAAGGGGGTTATTGTGATAGGCACAAAACCAAAGACGCTTGGACCCATGTTTGCAAAAACCTGTACTCTCATTGGGATTCCACCACAATCAATGAACAAGATGTCATCCGTAAGTACTATTCTATTTTCCACTTAAAATGTTATTCTATTAAAAAACATATTTCTGCACTCTAGTTAAGGGCTCATTCAGACGGTCGTATGCTGTCCGCAAAAATGCGGATCCGTTTTTTTGCAGATTAGATGCTGTCCCATTCACTTCTATGGGGCCCTTTTCTTTCATTGCACGACTCAGCAAAAAAATTAAACATGTCCTATACTTGTCTGTGAAAATCAGGACATGGCCCTATTAAAGTCTATGGATCAGCAAACAAACGGAATGCAATCCGTTTTTTTGCGGACATGCTGAACTGTCCGCAAAAAAATAGATCCGCATTTTTGCGGACAGCATACGGCCGTCTGAATGAGCCCTAGGGTTGTGAAAAATGGTTGGCGGACTGTCAGAGATCGTTTTTAAAAAGCATGAGCAGAGTGGGTCATCACCTAGTAATAAGAAGTGCCCATACTATGACGAATTGCAGTTTCTGCTTACTAGTCGTGAACTTAGAGCGTAAGTAGGATCTTGTTTTTTAACATGTTTGCACTTGCTAAAAATGTGCCCCTGGAGGAATCCTATTCTTTGAACCTTATAATATAGGTCTGAAGGAAACATTCCGCTTGCTAGGCAGACGTCTTCAGAGGAATGTGAAGGGACATCAGCGGATGTGGACACCCAAGATTCCTCTGTCTACTTGAAACTAGTGATGACCAGGCCAGTCTGTCCACATCTCACTCTGCAACACAGGCTACATCGCAATCTCAGGGAAGCAATACATCAACCACTTAGGTGGCTCCCTGGCGGAGAAACCTCAGAAGCAATAGAAGCTCTACTGAGCCATCAGTTGAGATTGAGGCACTAACAATGATCCAGAGGGTGGAGAAGGAGGATGAATTTGACCACATTGGCGTTTCACTGGCAAACCGTATTCGCAGCTTACCAAAGCAACGGCAACCATCATTTAGGGCAGTCATGTATACCCTGTTAAATGCCTATGAGAACCCCTCTCCATTAGCCAGTGTGTCTGCAATTGTATCTGCGATTCAACAGTATTCTCGTCCTCCTCCACCTACTGAATGCTCTTCTGTCCGTCATTCAAATCCTGCTCCTCTTCCTAACCCACCCAGTCAACCATATGGTATAACCCAACATGCTCATGGGCATTCTGCAACTTATCTACCTGGCAATACTTCCTACTCCCCATCTTTCATGTCATACCTCCAAATGACTCCCCCTCCATCTAGTTCTAGTTAGTCAGCATTTGTCAGTTCAACTCCTTCAACAGAAAGTTCTAGCAGCTCTGAGTATACCTCAGCTCCTCGTCTACATACTTTTGATGAAAGTATTTGGGGGGCCTGTTGGATATTGAAATTCGCACTAATGTGTTTGTATTGAAAGGTTCCAGTTTAAAAATTTTGTTTTCTAACTTTACGATGTAAAGTGAAAATTTGTATTTTTTTTTTTAAGGATTTAGAAAATTTCTAAATAAAAATTGCACTGTGTCTAGACAAGAAATTTTTGTTCACATGTTATTGTGAAATTACTTCTTTACAGCAATACTTTTAATGGTTTTGTATTGGAAATTTTTGGCAAACTCCAAAAATGTGTCTTCAATTAAATTTTTAATAAATCATTGATGTAAACAATATTATAGCCTTCTTAGTAGAGTTCCGGAGGACCTCTCTCAAGGCAGCTGATGCACATGCTGCTATGAGAGAGGCTCTCAGGGAGTATAATGAACCTTGCAACCTTGATTACTGGTTACTTTTGCATTTGAAAATAATCACAGACACAGAATATTCAATTTTAAATTAGTTTACGTGTATATAATCAATTACCAATCGAAGGGAATACGTACTTTATAAAAAAAGGAAAAGGGTCACTTCAAGAAAAAGGAAGTCTTCTGGAGTCCACGCAAGTGTCAAGAGCCTCAAGACTGAGAAGATTAAATCCGCTGGACAGCCTGCACACCACCGACACAGGAGTATTGCCAGAGCACGGCACCTTCAGGAGTCAAGAAGCAGTCAGCAATCTTGTACACGGACACCCGAATTGGTTGGACGTACTGGGCCCCAGTTGATTGCTGTGTTAATAACTGGTAGCTGTGACTCCATGTCTATGTCTTGACTATATTCTCGAGCATAGTTGTGGAGTACACAGCATGCCTTAATCACAGAATCAACTGTGGCTGGGTCTAATTGAATGGCCGTGGTAAAGACTCTCCACTGATTGACCATGATTCTGTAGGTGCATTCCACGAGTCTTCGTGCCCGACTCAGCCAAAAATTAAAAATCCTTTTCCGGGCAATAAGTCCTCTTCGTGGGTATGAGTGCAGGAGGTTTGGCATTAGAAAAAAAGCCTCATCCGATACCATCACAAAGGGGACTGGATGCATGGTTCCCAGAAGTGGTTGAGGGGCTGGGAGCGAAACACATTCTCGAAGAATTTGCAGTCCAATCTGTGAAGTCCGCAGCACCCGAGAGTTCCCAGTGCTGCCGTAGGCGCCAACATCAATGGCAACAAATTTGTAGTGTGCATCAGCCAACACCAACACCACAGAAAAATACTGAGTGTGGTGGCTGCTGCACACGTACGCGTTTACCATCAACTGCGCCTATGCAGTTGGGGAAGTTGGCAACAAATTGAAAGCCTGCTGCGACCAAACACCATGTCTCTTCGGTAGGTGGAGGCATCACTATGGGCTGCAATTTCTGCCAGATTGCATTGCATGTGCACCTCATAATTTTGGAAATGGTTGAGTGGCCAACCAGAAATTGGAGATGCAGGGATGTAAAGCTCTTTCCTGTGGCCAAATTTCTGAAAGGTAAAAAAACAAAATTAGTTTACTTACAGCATACACTTTGGTCAGCTTTGGTGCCAATAGATGCTAATCATCCAAAGGAAGAGACCCCCGGCAATCTGGTGTTCTGCTTTTTTACTAGGAGCTGCAAGATATTTTCTAAATGCACTGTGTAGTGGCCAAACAGCATTGCAGTAGAAGTCTTCTGCAACTACACAGGGCACAGAACCAAGATTTATAAAACTCCAGAGGATAGTTCATCAGCATCACAATTGGCACAGAAAGTGGCCAAAGAAACCACACTGCACTTGATATAAAATAAAGGGTAGGCCTACATTGCAATTTTGGCTGCGTCTTTTGTCATGCATCTGAATATTTGGCAACTCCATCACTCATTTGTGATTGGAGGTCACAGTGCTATTTAATTCTCTTACACAAGTGCCCCACGACTTGCTTGTTTGCCAAAAGCTGCAGCCAAAAGATGGCAGTGTGGTCCCAGCCTAAAATCAATTATTAACTTACCGCAAGGTGATGAACAGCCTTTCCTCTGCGGAGATTGCCTTCCTCATAACAGTATTTTGAAACGTCAATGCAGGTCTCACAATGGACAACAAGCGATCAAATTCGTCAATTGGTAAGCGACAAAATGAGATACATTTCTCAGGGTATTTAAAAAAGATTTCCAGAACAAAAATAAAAATAAGGGGTATATCATTACTATCATATCATTCAGGACATGTTTAACTTTTGCCTCCTTGAAGAAAGTACGGAGTTCTTGCAAAGAGATTTGGTTATTGAGATGATAATATACATACCTTCATAAATCTCTATACAGCACACAGTAGTGTCCTTTCTCTTCATGCTGAATAAGGAGCGGATGGACCCACATTCTTCGCCTCTTTCTGGCTTGATGCTGATGAAAGTAGAAGAAATGAATGACCACATTCATTTATCACATCCATACATTTCGTTAATAATAGTTTTACTAACCTCTCTCAGGCGACGTCGTCTCACAATAGTGATTATTGTCTGGATCAAGAGTCGTATATGTGCGTATATTTGCGTAGGAGAAGAGGTCGAACAGTAGTATTTGTATCCATTTTTCATTTAATGGAAAATGTGCTTTTCGATGGTACTCAAAATGGAGTATGGAGAAGAAGAAGGGTGGGACAAGATTATGTCACAGGAAATGATATAAAAGAGGGTGTTTCTTGTACATAGACCTATGTGGGGGGAAAAAAAGGGGGGAAAAATCCGCAAGCGGAAAATCCGCACCAAATACGCATGCAAATACGCACCAACTGATGCGGATTGACCGCACGGATTTGCCTGCGAACACCTGCGGATTTCAGTACGGATTCTCCGCACATGAATCCTGAACATGTGCATGTACCCTTATGGTGGGTTTGTGGGAAATAGCTGGCAGCCAACAAGTGTTTGGCCAAAAATAAGATACCGTAATTTACTAAGGAAGGAGAAAATGTAACCACTTCACTCCCTCGGACTTGCCTTTGTGTCTGGGTGTATGGAGCAAGCTCATGAGCTGTGCCCACTCATTATACGGCAGGTGCCTGTGTCATGGCTTAATAGACAATAGACAAAATCTCAAAGACTGCAATAGTAGTATTGCAGTCTATGGAATAAGTGATCGAATTTACAGTAATAAAATGTATAAAATGTTTTCAGCAATTCCCAAATTTACATATAAAAAGCAATAGAAAATCAACATAATTGGTATCAGGGCATCCAAAAATGTTAAAAATATCTAAATATTAAATATTTATTCTGTGCAGCAAAAGCTGTAATGGCAAAACAACAAAAATGAGAGATTTGCCTTTTTTTAACCCCCCCCCCCCCCCCCCCCCACAAAAAAATAAAAATGAGAAGTGTTAAAAAGTTGTATGTGTATGTACCCCATAAAGGTACCACCAATACAAACTACAGCTCGCCTGGAAAAAAAATAAGCTCTCACACAGCTCTGTGGACAGAAATATAAAAATTCAGAATATGGCTATACAAAGAACATTTTTTTACAGGTTTTATTTTTAAAGTAGTAAAACAAAATAAAAACTTTAAAAAATTCTCGCTACATTTGTACTGACCCGCAGAATAAAGGCTTATTCACACGACTGTGGTTTGGTTCCACATACAAGCCGCATTTTTTGCGGCTTGGGTGTGGACACATTCACTTCAATGGGGCCGCAAAAGATGCGGATAGCACTCCGTGTGCTGTCCCCATCCGTTGCTCCGTTCCGTGGCCTCGCAAAAATTATGTCTATTTTGCGGACAAGAATAGGCATTTCTATAAAGGGCCGTCCGTTCCATTCCGCAAATTGCGGAAGGCGCACGAGCGGCATCTGTGATTTGCGGATCCGCAATTTGCGGACCGCAAAAGACGGCACGTTCGTGTGAACAAACCCTAAGGTTGTCAAATCATTTTTAGCACACAGTGAATGCTGAAAAATAAAACTCAAAAATTTTACCTCACAAAGGATTTTTTTCCCCCATTCTTCAATACATGATATTGTAATTTAAAAGTTTCCATAAAAAAATGCAATTTGTCCCACAAAAAAAATAAAGCCCTCATCCTGTTATGTTAACAGAAAGGAAAAATCAAAAAGAAAAATTGGCTGGGTCCTTAAGGCTGGTTTCACATGGACATTGCGGGAAAAGATGCGGGTGTGTTGCGGTAAAATGCGCAATTTTTCAGCGCGAGTGCAAAGCGTTTTAATGCGTTTTGCACGCGCGTGAGAAAAATCGGCATGTTTGGTACCCAGACCCGAACCCGGACTTCTTCTTCTTGGGATTGGTGTTGTGTAGATTTTATTATTTTCCCTTATAACATGGTGATGGATCATGTTTTGAGCGCAGTGATGTCACCAAAGGTCCTTTTCCTCCCAGGTCATCAAAGAAGAAGAAAGAAGACGAGTCGGGCTGCGCGAACAAGTGGATGAGGTGAGTTTAATTATTTTTTTGTATTTTTTAACCCCTCCATCCCTAATTTACTTAGCATTCTGTATTAAGAATGCTATTATTTTCCCTTATAACCATGTTACAAGGGAAAATAATAAAGATCGGGTCCCCATCCCAATCGTCACCTAGCAACCATGCGTTAAAAAATTGCACCACATCTGCACTTGCTTGCGGATGCTTGCGATTTTCACGCAGCCCCATTCACTTCTATGGGGCCTGCGTTGCAGGAAAAACGCACAATATAGAGCATGCTGCGATTTTCACGCAGCGCACAAGTGATGCTCATGTGCACAGCCCCATTGGAGTGAATGGGTCCGGATTCAGTGGAGGGGGAAATGTGTTCACCTCACGCCCGTGTGAAAGGGGCCTAAGGTGTTAAAGGAAAATAAAGAGGGAGCTTTCAAAACTGTGACGCAAACATAAGGGGAGATTTATCAAAACTGGTTCAAATTGGCTCAGTTGCCCATAGCAACCAATCATATTCCACCTTTCATTTTTCAGGGCTCTATTGGAAAATGAAAGGTGGAATCTGGTTGCTATGGGCAACTGAGACAGTTTTTCTTTGGGCCGGCCAGTTTTGATAAATCTCCCCCACAATTATTGAAAGACATAGGGGGAGACCAAAACTGGTGTAAAGGAAAACTGGCTTAGTTGCCCGTAGCAACAATCAGATTTCACCTTTCATTTTAAAAAGGACCTCTGAAAAATGAAAGGTGGAATTTGATTGGTTGCTATGGGTAACTAAGCCAGTTTTCCTTTACACCAGTTTTGATAAATCTCCCACACAGATATAAGGAAACCTTAACATTATGTGGGTTCAGAATCATTAGTGCAACCTGCATTATTCCTGTATTAAGATCCAAACATCTCCCAGTCCATCTTGTAGTGCAAAATTTAGATCACATTGCGCTAAGCTCACATAATTACATTGACATTGTCTCCACAGACATCACACGTACCTATAGCCTTTTACTGTGTGTGTTCACACATTTGTGGTTTACCACTATCCGGGGGTCCAGGGTTACACCACGGAAGCATGCCCTATTTTTGTCCGTGTTTACGGATCCATCACACTCACTATAGTTTATGGGTTCGTGATATTTTTCATGGACCACCGATAGATTCTCTGGAAATAAAAATTTTGACACACAGAGGGCAAAAATGGACACATGGATCCTTCATGGATTATCCACTGACCATCTTATCACTGATATTGTTACAGACACGGACGTGTGAATAAGGCCTAAGGAGGAGTGGAGTGCAGTTGAGACAATTTTTGGGGACTTTCCCTATGATAAATAAGTCCAAAAACCAACATAATCCACAGGAATACCCACAAACAGCTGAATTTCTGAAAGTGACTTAGGCTGCGTTAACATCTCCATTTAGGATATCCGGCTGCCTGATCCTGCCCAAATGCCGGCTGCCGTCCAGACAAAAAACTGTTGCATGCCACGGTTTTTGTCTGGCCGAAACCTGGCATTTATGGCGAAAATTGGTCGGATCACCGCTGGACCTCATTGCAGTCAATGGGGATCTGGCAGTGGAGTAGCGGTCCCGGCAACGCTGGATCCTGTGAGATGCCGCTGGCTGCTCTGTTTCGAAACACCCTGCGGAATCTCCTAAGGGAGATGTGAACGAAGCCTTAGCAGGAGCAAAAAATAACTTTGGCCTGTCACAGACTATCAATAAGTGCGTCTTACAAGGGAAATGACAGAAAAGTCGCAATTTACTCCAAAATAAAGACAGAACTGGTTTGATAAATCGGGGCTTACATGTTTTAGACACTTTCTATGCCTTACTTAGCAGGGGAGGGGTGTGACTTAAGATGGGCGCTGTGCTGAAAATTGGCACAAAGTACGGGAAGCTTACCAACAAGTGGTGTAAATTCCTCATCCAGCCTGAACCACTGGGATAAATCTGGCACATCTGTAGACTGTTTATGCTGTGTAAAGATTCGACATGATTAGTAAATCTGCCTGACTATGCACATTTGCCGTATTAACTTGCCTCATTCGATTTATCATGAACTTCCAGTGGAGTCGTGTCTCGGTTCTGAGGTTGTTTTTCATGCGATATATAATGCATTATTCATCGATTAAATTTAATGCAATATTTGTTTTCTGAACTCATTTAGAGCTAAATAAAACATCTCTGACGAACCGTCAGGGCCAGCTCATTCTGACTCTGCAAATTGCTCCTATAAATGCAGCGCTGGCAGTCTGCATGCTGTGAGATGTTACTGATACACATAATGTTGTTACCCATCATTATTGCTTTATTTGTATTTTATAAGGCCTCATGCACATGGCCACTTGCAGCGTACTCAAGTTGTGTGTAATAGAGTTTCTGGGTGTAGTAGTGCAATGACACTAACCTGAGACGGCTGACTCTCTGCATAGGCAGGTGATGGTAAGAAATTGTTCGTGACGCCAGTGCCAATTAAACGGTGGCACGCCGTTTGCGGATAGCAGGAATAAATGAGGAACACCGTGAGGTTAAAGCAGAACTCCAACTTTAGTAGGTTTCATAGAGACAATAATGGAATCGCAGTTCCTTGGCATACAGTTGATTTTTCAATACGGTTGATGCAGGCAATACAGATTGAGCAAGGTGATTACAGAGTGTTAAACACAGGACTTGCAGTACAGGAGCTTGCACTCTATCTCTGACTGATCCTGGAATATAGCAAATCTTCTCCAAGGCCCAATAACCTAGCTCTGGCTTTATATCCTTGGTTTTAGCTTTATAGAGTACCTCCTCGGTTCTCTTGAGTACCTCTTGCTCCCTTTGATCTTTGCCTCTGTCTCGCTCTCAGCTTCCTCAGGCTCTTTAACTTCAGTATTCCTGTTTCTGCATAAGGGAATTCAGGAGGGGAACCTTCTCCTGAAGGCAGGCTTCAGGCCTGGACTGGTTTCTGACATTGTCTAATCTCCAACTGTAGACTACAGACACTAGACTCCGTCTCCCCTTCACTTCCCTGACTGGGCCTTATATAAACTAGGGCTCTCTAGCTCCCTCTAGTGACTAGAAGCTGAAATGACACCCCTAGCAGGCCTGTACATGCAAGTTTCACAGCAATAGGGAAATACATAGCATTACATTACATGACATTTTATAAAACTGACATATACCAACTTCCCCATAAATAAGGGGGGCGACAGCACACCAAGTGACACTTTTGTAGTAACGGGCATTACAGTCCCCGTACACTACATACCCCACTGCTTTAAGCTGAGTACGACCTCGTACTCCATCAGGGCTCGCCCAACTGGAATCTCTACCTGAAACAGAAAAAAGAGACATGCAGGCATACATATATGTAATCCATCTGCATTTACATTCACATCAGGTCCAATTGGCAAAGGTGAAGGGTAGTGACAAGGGGCGTCGTTCTCTTCTCTCAGGATAGTGAATGGAACTGGGGCGCTGACCTGGCACAGCGTAACATTATAACCAGGATAGTCCATGACAATGAATAAGTCCATAATAGAACAGCAAAATAGATAAAACAGTATAAAAGTTCTTGGAGGCTCAAAGAACAAACATGAGTCCGTACCCAGGTTACTTTCCTATAAATCACAGAGGCTCTCATGCGGTGGAGTCCATCTCTGGGCACATTTCCTTTTAAAAGAGCAAAAATCTCAGAGGCTCAGGTTCTTTTGAGTCTGTCTCTGGGCACGGTTCCTTAGTATGAAGTTGCACAATAAAAGGACAGCAAAGGCAAGTGCTGTAATACCCCTGATCAACCTGAAAAGGGGGTGAAGGGTAAAAGGTGCAACTAAGGAACAGGCACAACTTGGCGTGGGGTAGCAAAAGCAGGCAGGAGGTCCTGGAAACAATCGTGGCCTTGTTGACTTTGTGATTTCAGTGGTCAACACCTACCACTGAGCCGTGGAGGAACTGGCAGCCGCAACAAAGGACCAGGAAAACGTAGGACTCCTGTCCTGAAAGGGTTAACACCATACTTCTTCGGTGAAATAAATCAAAGGCCTAGCAGGCTGATTCACAGTGGCATATCATAACCACTTGGCTCCGCTGGCAAATACGGCCTGTAGTAGTCCTCTACAGGAGGATGGGCCCACATAACGGTGTTAGGGGGCAGCTGCAGAGTAAAGGGGCCCCTAATAGGTATTGGCCCCATGGGCCTAGGGGTAAACCCTTGGGTGGACCGTACCGGTCCCGGCATGATAATGGTGGGATGGATTGGAGCGGTTACCGCCGCCTCAAGCGGTCCGGTGGGCTCTGTGCAGCAATTCACAACAACCGGGGGTCTCCTTTGGGGCACTGACGGAGCGGTGGCAGCAGAAGGTGGTCTACGGGTGGTGACAGGCACCCTTACCTCGTCCTTCTTTGGCGGCGTCTGGATCCTGGCGGTCGCGATCTTGCGCAGCTCCCGCAACTTCTCCTCCAGCCGGATAATCTGCTCACCGATGCTCTCTGTGTCGGAGTCGCTGGCATCTGCTGGCACCGCCGGCGCAGGTACAGTCACCGATGGTGCGGACTCGGCCTCTGCAGGTTCTGGCGATGCATCGGGTCTCCGACCCCTCCGGATGTTCTCAAAGGTATTTCGAAGTCCCTTTAGATTTTCCATCTCTTGCATGGTCTTCTCCCGACGAGGCAGCTCGGGGGAAGGATAAGGGCTCACCCATTTTTCCAACACGGTTGGCTGCCAGAAGACGTTAGGCCCAATGAAGGAGCTCCGCTCCTGGAAGGCGTGATGGGCCGGCTCTGGAGAGCGTTCCGGTTCCCGCTCGCAGCCAGAGTAGTCTTCTTCTTCTGCCCCCCAGTCCTCAGGTACTCGCTTGGGACTGGTCACGGCAGTTGCATAAGGGCCTCTCAGGCTCTCGGCAGGGGTGAATTCCACTTCCTCTCCCTCGCGGAGGCTGTGCTGATAGGAAGGGAGGTAGTCTCTCTTGACAGACCTTCGGTTAACATATAGGTCTCTGCCAGTCAGGTAATCTTGGATGAACCCGTAGCCACGGGTTTTGTCAAAGGACACCACCACTCCCTTTCCCCTTTCCAGGCGGGGTTGGGTGTCGGTGTGTCGTTCATGAATTGTCTTGGTCAACTCTTCATAGTAGATCTTGGTCTTGGTATTTCGGCTTTATTGCGGCCTCCCGGATCTCCGCCATGAGTGAGGACCATTTGAAAGAGGGCTGAAAGAAGTCTCTCCACGAGCCATAGCAGGGCTCCGGTTCTTTCTCCCTTGGGCGGCAGGCGGGTTTCTCCGGTCCCGGAGAGTAGGCCGGTGGAGCCTCCTCTGGCTCTACACCAATATCAGACATCTTTACAATCTCAGGTGCGGACGTTGCAGCAGCGCTCTGTTCACTTTCCAACATGCTCGATCCTTCTCTGGAGAGCGATAGGGTCGCGTCAATTAAATCAGCCAGCTCCTCCCCTTGCACTGGGAGGCCGCCCCCCAGGTATTCCAGTATATGGAAGGCGGTGTCCATGCTGGCAGACATGCAAATGTCCAGATAAGCAGTGGCGCCTGACCTTGAACTCCTTCCCGCTATTTCCTCAGAAAGGCGCCAATTTTTCCCGCCTTTTCGGGATGAAGATGACGCAGCAGTAAATTCAGCAAGCTCAGCGGCCATCTTTAGCAAGAAACGCTGTCTATTCACTGACAGCAAGCAGGATTGTAAAAAGTCCCCAAAACCACACTCCAATGTGGCGATTTTCTTCCTCTTGGTAGCGCAACACTGCACAGCGCTTTTTGGAGGTTTCAGGAACACTTTGGGTATGATTTTCAGTTCACAAAGTCCACTTTAAATAAACAGGCAATTTGTCACTTTGGTCACAGGGCAACTGTATAAGGCACAAAGTTCACGCTTCTTGCACTAGAAAGCGTGCGTATCCTGTTCGTGACGCCAAAAGAGAGGTGCAGCGTACTCAAGTTGTGTGTAATAGAGTTTCTGGGTGTAGTAGTGCAATGACACTAACCTGAGACGGTTGACTCTCTGCATAGGCAGGTGATGGTAAGAAATTGTTCGTGACGCCAGTGCCAATTAAACGGTGGCACGCCATTTGCGGATAGCAGGAATAAATGAGGAACACCGTGAGGTTAAAGCAGAACTCCAACTTTAGTAGGTTTCATAGAGACAATAATGGAATCGCAGTTCCTTGGCATACAGTCGATTTTTCAATACGGTTGATGCAGGCAATACAGATTGAGCAAGGTGATTACAGAGTGTTAAACACAGGACTTGCAGTACAGGAGCTTGCACTCTATCTCTGACTGATCCTGGAATATAGCAAATCTTCTCCAAGGCCCAAAAACCTAGCTCTGGCTTTATATCCTTGGTTTTAGCTTTATAGAGTACCTCCTCTGTTCTCCTGAGTACCTCTTGCTCCCTTTGATCTTTGCCTCTGTCTCGCTCTCAGCTTCCTCAGGCTCTTTAACTTCAGTATTCCTGTTTCTGCATAAGGGAATTCAGGAGGGGAACCTTCTCCTGAAGGCAGGCTTCAGGCCTGGACTGGTTTCTGACATTGTCTAATCTCCAACTGTAGACTACAGACACTAGACTCCGTCTCCCCTTCACTTCCCTGACTGGGCCTTATATAAACTAGGGCTCTCTAGCTCCCTCTAGTGACTAGAAGCTGAAATGACACCCCTAGCAGGCCTGTACATGCAAGTTTCACAGCAATAGGGAAATACATAGCATTACATTACATGACATTTTATAAAACTGACATATACCAACTTCCCCATAAATAAGGGGGGACGACAGCACACCAAGTGACACTTTTGTAGTGACGGGCATTACAGTCCCCGTACACTACACACTGACTATTTACAGTCTGCAAATCATGGATCTGCAATATAAGGTCAGCGGCTGTGTGCATCTCGCTCTTTCCTCGGTCCCTATTATAGAAATGCCTATTGGCATTATGTCTGCTTTGCAAACAAGAATAGGACGTGTTCTATAATTCGAGGAACGGCCACACGCATTGGGTAGCCACTGGCTTCATCCCAGAAAGCCGACCCTCACCGATCATGCCCCCAAATGCATAAGCCACGCCCAGGCTCAGTGAAGCCACGCCCATGGGCCAGTGAAGCCACACCCCCATCATGGGCAGGGGGGGGGGACGGGGGGAGGAGAGGGAAGAACTTTCTTAATGGAAGGTGAGCTGGGGGCAGCCCGGGGTGCTTCTCTCCCCCTCAGTCAGCAACAGGGAGCGGGCTCTAGTGCGGGCTCTAGTGACTGATTGGGGGTGAGAGAAGCCTCAGTCAGTTGCTGCAGCTCACGCTCAGACAGCGCAGTGCTGCTGTCTGAGCGTGAGCTACTGAAAGGGTGGACATCCCTGTGTCCGTTCAGGCCCTGCGCCAGATGGAGGACAGGAAGCCAGAAAAACGGACTGTCCGGCCTAAAACCAGACGTCTGGCCACCCTACACACGCATGACATCCAAGTGCTGTCCGCATTTTTGTGGCCCCATAGAAATTAATGGTTCCTCGTGCAATCTGCAAAAAAAATGCGGTCCTGTGTATGAGGCCTTACGGTTAAAATTCACATCCACGTTGTGAAATCCAGCAAGATCACTGTATACGCTACAGTGGGATAATGCCACAAACTGCCAGATCCCCATTGACTAAATAGGTTCTGATCGGGATCCAGCCACTTTCTAGTATAAATACCGTATTTTGGCTGGAAAAAAGTTCGGCATGCATGACTTTTTGTTAGGCTGAAAGCCAGCATTGTGGCTGCCAGCTTATCAGTAGGAGATTCGAGATGGGTGGCGAGTATTTCTGGGGATGGCGACATGTAGTAGAGCTTTTTCTGGGGGGGCTGGCAAATGAGATGTTTCTAGGGAGCATGTAGATAAACTATTTCTGGCAGGGTGTGGCTGAGGAGTTTCTAGAGGCCATGTATCTGAACAGTTTCATAGGGCATGTGGCATTTCTTGGGGGTTACCATATTTTTCGCCCTATAAGATGCACCGGCCCATAAGACACACCTAGGTTTTAGAGGAGGACAATAAAAAATTTTTTTTTTAATTAGACCTCAGGTCAGACCACCAATCAGACCCCCAATGATAATCAGACCTCAGCTAAGAGCCCCAATCAGACCCCCCCAATGTTAATAAGATCCAAACAAGACCTCAGATCAGACCCCAATGTGAATGACCCCCAATCAGACCTCAGATAAGAGCCCCATGCCTCTCATCAGCCCCCAGCAGTCTCATATCAGCCCCATTGCCTCATATAAGCCCCCAGTAGCCCCCATTGCCTCTCATATTAGCCCCCAGCAGCTCCCATTGCCTCTCATATTATCTCCTATTGCCTCAGATTACCCCCCAGCAGCCCCATATTGCCTCATGTTTTATAAAATAAAAAAAACCTCTCCTGCTCCGGACGCTGCCGCTCCTTTGCTCCAGCGCTCTTCTTCTTCCTCCTCCGTCGGCTGTGCTGTGATCTGTCGTGCACAGCATGAGGACACAGAGCACCCTCACGCTGTGCGCAGCCACTGCATAGCCGACAGCTGAGGACCAGGAAGTGGTGAGTACAGAGCCTTCACCGTTTCCTGGTCCTCCGGTACTAATGAGCGCTTCCATAATGGAAATGCTCATTAGTATTCGCCCTATAAGACGCAGGTGCAGTGTCCCACTAGGTAGGCGTGGGCACTACACAAGGGTCAATTGGTTAGCGTGTTACTTCTACTCACGAGGGACAGTGATCTTATATTTAACTTTGCATTTAATGTATTTTCTATGTGCTTTTATATGCAATGTTTCCCCTGTGTTATGTGTAAGCAGGCCTATTAGGGTGTAGTTAGGCATCCTAGACGCTAGAGGGAGATAGGGAGCCCCTAGTATAAATGTCCAGGCCCAGACAGGGAGGAGTTAGTTCATAGTCAGGAGTCTGTGGAGACAGAAGTGAGAAGGCACCAGCCAGAGATATGCTGAGGGCCTCCTCCTGACATGCAGCTTGATAGCCCTGGCTGCTAGCTATGACCAGGAGGCTAGTGAAGAACCCTAGCCTGCCTGTAGATCAAGTGAGCCTCAGTTAGCTCAGAAGACACCCCAGTAGTAGGA
The DNA here is from genome assembly GCF_905171765.1 of Bufo bufo. Lineage (NCBI taxonomy): Eukaryota > Metazoa > Chordata > Amphibia > Anura > Bufonidae > Bufo > Bufo bufo. The sequence continues at coordinate 447,120,233 of NC_053393.1, read as the reverse complement.
CGGGACCTCCTTAGAGAAACCTGCAGTTACCCTCAAGCCAAGCAGAGACAGTGCAACCAGCTAAGATAAGTAAGCTAATGGGCAGAGGAACTATAAAGTAAGAGCAAGAGCCAATACGGGAGGAAGATATAATTACCAAGGATTAAAGCCAGCATTTAGGCATCCGGGCCTTGGGATAGAAACCAGACAGGAGTTCTAAAGAACAGCGTACACTATTTCTGAGGAGAAGGTACAACCTGATTCTGAGTGTGTTGTTGATTACCCTCTGAGTATCTTGCACAGAATTATACCTGCCAGTATTTGAATTGAGCCTGCTTGTGAAGCATATGATATAAGGGACTGCATTACCATCTTGTTGTACAAAGTTGGACTGTTTTAAGTAAAGCAACGTTTGGTTCACTATACCACCTGTGTACCTCACTTATTGCTACTGGAAACCGGTGTGCCACCGTTACAGGCACTGGCGTCACGAATCTCAAAAGGGACCTTGCTTCAGGCACTCTAAACACCTGCAACATCCAGGGCACCTCACACAACATCAGGCCAGGTCTCTACATACAGAGTGTGCCCCAGAGGAACTTGTGTCTACCTCTCCTTCACTGCCGCATGCCTGCCCATGGTTCTCCTTGAAATAGTGAGTAACCCTCGATTGCCCATAACCGTGACCTCACTTCGCTATACCCTGCAGGTCTGGCATGCTGCATAAATTGGCGTCACGAACAGGATAACGAACATTCCTGCGCCATTGCGGATACAAGAACTGTGTGCTATTATATGCCTTAAAGTGACCATGCCCTAAATGCTTTATTGAAAAATTGCTGGGCCAAAGAACTGTAATAATTTGCGGTGTGAAACTGTGCTTTTTCTGGACTGTTTTACTGTTGTAAAGCCACCGCTTGCTGTCCGTGAATAGACAGCGTTTTGCTCAAGATGGCCGCTTAGCTTGCTTGGATTTATTGCTGCGTCATCTTCATACTAAACTGGCGGTAAAAGTTGGCGCCTTTTTGCTGAAAAGAGCGGGAAAGGCTATATGTCGGCGCCACCGCCCTGTCTGGACATTTGCATGTCTGCAGAAATGGACTCCGCCTCCCCCATACTGGAGTACCTGGGGGGCGGCCTCCCAGTGCAATGGGAGGATCTGTCTGAAATTATTGGTGCCGCCCTGTCGCTCTCCAGAGAAGGATCGAGCATGTTGAAAAATGAAGACTGCTCTGCTGGGATGTCCGCGCCTGATCTGTTAAAGATGGATGTTATTGGTGTAGAGCAAGAGGACGCTCCACCGGCCTACTCTCCGGGACCGGAGAGATCCACCTGCCCGCCACCGAGGACGCAACCGGAGACCTATTACGGCTCCTGGAGAGACTTTTTCCAGCCCTCATTCAAGTGGTCAGCATTGATGGCAGAGATACGGGAGGCCGCCATAAAGAAAACGACCAAGACGAAGATATACTATGAGGAACTGGCAAAGACCGTTCATGAGCGCCACACTGACACCCAACCCCGCCTGGAAAGGAGAAAGGGGTTGGTTGTGGCATTTGACAAGGACCGTGGCTACGGTTTTATCCAAGATTACACTACCGGCAGAGACTTGTATGTGAATCGGAGGTCCGTCAAGCGGAGTTACCTCCCGGAGCGCATGCACAGCCTCCGCGAGGGAGAAGAAATGGAGTTCACCCCTGCCGAGGGCCTGCGAGGCCCATATGCCACTGCCGTGACCCGTCCCAGGAAAGAACCGGAGGACTGGGAAGCTGATGAGGACTACACTGGCTGCGAGCGCGAACCAGCGCGCTCTCCAGAACCGGCCCATCATGCGTTTCAAGAGCGGGGCTCTTTCATTGGCCCGAATGTATTCTGGCAACCAACGGTAGTGGAGAAGTGGGTGAGCCCCTATCCGTCCCCTGAGCTGCCTCGCCGGGAGAAAACTATTAAAGAATTAGAGAACCTGGAGAGATTCCACGTGACCCTGGACAACATCCGAAAGGGTAAAAGACCGGACGCGTCACCTGAGTCTGCAGCGGCTGTGCAGGATGCGCCCTCTATTGTACCAGTGCCAGCGGCCACATCGGAGGACAGCGATCCCGAATCCGAGAACCTAGATGACCAGATCGTCCGTCTGGAGGAAAAGCTGCGGGAGTTACGCCGAATTGCCACCGCCAGAATCCGGCCGCCACCTAGGAAGGAAGAGGTCCGCCTTCAGTACTCGGACATCGCTGGGTCAGAGGTAAGGGTACCTGTCCCTACCAGCCGGCCACCTACTGCGGCTGCGTCGAGGCCCCCAAGGAGGCCCACTCACACTGTGACTTGCTGCGCAGAGCCAGTTGCCCCAGAGCCCACCGGACCGCTTGCGGCGGCGGTACCCAGGCCAGTGCAACAGCCCACCATTGTTATGCCTGCACCTGTGCGGTCAGCAACCGCGATCACCCCTAGGCATATGGGGCCAATACCTATTAGGGGTCCCTTTATGCTGCAGCTGCAGCTGCCCCCCAATACTGTGTTATGGGCACATCCGCTGTTGATGCCTATTACAGGCCTCATCTGCAAGCAGAGCCAGGGAGCACCACTGAGATGCAAAGTGGATATGACATGCCCCTGTGAATTGGCCTGCTAGGCCATTGATTTGATTTCTTTTGCCAAGGGATTACTTCAAGAGGATTTAACCCTTCCAGGACAGGAGTCCTTTGTTTTGGTCCTTTGTTGCTGCTGCCAGTTACCCACGGCTCAGTGGTAGTGGTCGCCCACTGAAATACCAATTGCTGCAAAGCCATCTTGTTTACAGGACCTCCTGCCTGCTTCCAGAACTAAAAAGCCAAGTTGTGCCTATTTTTATGTTGCACCTTTAACCCTTTTTAACCCCCTTTTCAGGTTGATTAAGGGTATTGCAGCACTTATTTTTATATAATGCCATTGGAAGAATGTGGGCTATTTTTATGTGCTGTCTTTTTATTGTGCAACTTAAATTTCAAGGAAATGCGCCCAGTGATAGACTCAAAATTATATGAGCCTCTGAGATATTGCTACTTTAAAGAAATGTGCCCAGAGATGGACTCCACTGTATGCGAGCCTCTGTGATCTTATACCTTCACCACTGCTGGCTTTTTGAAACACTTGCTATTAATTAAGAAAGGAACCTGGGTACGGACTCATGTTTGTTCTTTGAGCCTCCAAGAACTTTTAATTGTTTTGCATTTTTCTACTGTTCTATTATGGACAATTTGCACTTAAAATATTATTATGGACTATCCTGGTAATACTGATACGCTGCACCAGGTCAGCGCTCCTGTTCCCTTACATTATCCTGAGAGAAGAGAACGACGCCCCTTTTCACCGTACTTGCTCCTAAGCCAGTGGAACTGCCTGATGTATACATATAATGTATTTTGCAAATGTAGATGTATTTTTCCTGCTTTGCCTTATTTCTCTTTTTCAGGTGCAGTATCCAGCTGGGCAGGGCCCCTTCATGTTGCGCCGAGGACGGGCAACGTCATAGCGGGGGTGTATGTAGTGTCCCACTAGGTAGGCGTGGGCACTACACAAGGGTCAATTGGTTAACGTGTTACTTCTACTCACGAGGGACAGTGATCTTATATTTAACTTTGCATTTAATGTATTTTCTATGTGCTTTTATATGCAATGTTTCCCCTGTGTTATGTGTAAGCAGGCATCCTAGACGCTAGAGGGAGATAGGGAGCCCCTAGTATAAATGTCCAGGCCCAGACAGGGAGGAGTTAGTTCATAGTCAGGAGTCTGTGGAGACAGAAGTGAGAAGGCACCAGCCAGAGATATGCTGAGGGCCTCCTCCTGACATGCAGCTTGATAGCCCTGGCTGCTAGCTATGACCAGGAGGCTAGTGAAGAACCCTAGCTTGCCTGTAGATCAAGTGAGCCTCAGTTAGCTCAGAAGACACCCCAGTAGTAGGACGGGACCTCCTGGGAGAAACCTGCAGTTACCCTCAAGCCAAGCAGAGACAGTGCAACCAGCTAAGATAAGTAAGCTAATGGGCAGAGGAACTATAAAGTAAGAGCAAGAGCCAATACGGGAGGAAGATATAATTACCAAGGATTAAAGCCAGCATTTAGGCATCCGGGCCTTGGGATAGAAACCAGACAGGAGTTCTAAAGAACAGCGTACACTATTTCTGAGGAGAAGATACAACCTGATTCTGAGTGTGTTGTTGATTACCCTCTGAGTATCTTGCACAGAATTATACCTGCCAGTATTTGAATTGAGCCTGCTTGTGAAGCATATGATATAAGGGACTGCATTACCATCTTGTTGTACAAAGTTGGACTGTTTTAAGTAAAGCAACGTTTGGTTCACTATACCACCTGTGTACCTCACTTATTGCTACTGGAAACCGGTGTGCCACCGTTACAGGCACTGGCGTCACAAATCTCAAAAGGGACCTTGCTTCAGGCACTCTAAACACCTGTAACATCCAGGGCACCTCACACAACATCAGGCCAGGTCTCTACATACAGAGTGTGCCCCAGAGGAACTTGTGTCTACCTCTCCTTCACTGCCGCATGCCTGCCCAGGGTTCTCCTCCAAATAGTAAGTAACCCTCGATTTCCCATAACCGTGACCTCACTTCGCTATACCCTGCAGGTCTGGCGTGCTGCACAGGGGCATTTTCCCCCTACTTTTGGGGGGGGGGGGGATGCGTCTTATGGGGCGAAAAATACGGTATGTGGTTGCACCATTACTTGGGAGGCATGTTACAGCCTTAGGCCTCCTGCACACGAACGTATTTTTTTGCGGTCCGCAAAAACGGGTCCCGTTTTTCCGTGATCCGTGACCGTTTTTTCGTCCGTGGGTCTTCCTTGATTTTTGGAGGATCCACGGACATGAAAAAAAAGTCGTTTTGGTGTCCGCCTGGCCGTGCGGAGCCAAACGGATCCGTCCTGAATTACAATGCAAGTCAATGGGGACGGATCCGTTTGACGTTGACACAATATGGTGCCATTTCAAACGGATCCGTCCCCATTGACTTTCAATGTAAAGTCTGGAGTCCCTTTTATACCATCGGATCGGAGTTTTCTCCAATCCGATGGTATATTTTAACTTGAAGCGTCCCCATCACCATGGGAACGCCTCTATGTTAGAATATACTGTCGGATATGAGTTAGATCGTGAAACCTCATTTCCGACAGTATATTCTAACACAGAGGCGTTCCCATGGTGATGGGGACGCTTCTAGTTAGAATATACTACAAACTGTGTACATGACTGCCCCCTGCTGCCTAGCAGCATCCGATCTCTTACAGGGGGCTGTGATCAGCACAATTAACCCTTCAGGTGCCGCACCTGAAGGGGTTAATTGTGCTATCATCTCCCCCTGTAAGAGATCAGGGCTGCCAGGCAGCAGGGGGCAGACCCCCCCCCCAGTTTGAATATCATTGGTGGCCAGTGCAGCCCCCCCCCTTCCTCCCTCTATTGTAATAATTCCTTGGTGGCACAGTGTGCGCCCCCCCGCCCCCCCCCCCTTCCTCCCTCTATTGTAATAATTCCTTGGTGGCACAGTGTGCGCCCCCCCCCTTTCCTCCCTCTATTGTAATAATTCGTTGGTGGCACAGTGTGCGCCCCCCCCCCCTTCCTCCTCTATTGTAATCGTTGGTGGCCCCCCTCCCTCTATAGCATTAACAACATTGGTGGCCAGTGTGCGGCCTCCCATCTAGCCCCCCCCCCCCCCCCATCATTGGTGGCAGCGGGTTACTAGCAGTAGTGATTCATACTTACCTGGGAGCTGCGATTTCTGCTTCCGGCCGGGAGCTCCTCCTACTGGTAAGTGACAGTTCATTTAGCAATGACACTTACCAGTAGGTGGAGCTCCCGGCCGGACACGAACATCGCAGCAGCCGGCCCGGTAAGTATGAATCTTCTACTATTGTACTATTGCTAAGTAACCATGGCAACCAGCGTCCTGGTTGCCATGGTTACCGATCGGAGCCCCAGCGATTAAACTGGGACTCCGATCGGAACTCCGCTGCCACCAATGATGGGGGGGGGGGGAGATGGGAGGCCGCACACTGGCCACCAATGTTGTTAATGCTATAGAGGGAGGGGGGGGGGGGCGATGGGGGGCGCACACTGTGCCACCAACGAATTATTACAATAGAGGGAGGGAGGGGGGGGGGGCGCACACTGTGCCACCAACGAATTATTACAATAGAGGAAGGGAGGGGGGGCGCACACTGTGCCACCAACGAATAATTACAATAGAGGGAGGGGGGGGGGGGCCGCACTGGCCACCAATGATATTTAAACTGGGGAGGGGGGGGAAGGGTCTGCCCCCTGCTGCCTGGCAGCCCTGATCTCTTACTGGGGGCCGTGATCAGCACAATTAACCCCTTCAGGTGCCGCACCTGAAGGGGTTAATTGTGCTGATCACGGCCCCCTGTAAGAGATCGGGTGCTGCCAGGCAGCAGGGGGCAGTCTTGTACACAGTTTGTAGTGTATTCTAACTAGAAGCGTCCCCATCACCATGGGAACGCTTCTGTGTTAGAATATACTGTCGGTTCTGAGTTTTCACGAAGTGAAAACTCAGCTTTGAAAAAGCTTTTATACAGACGGATCTTCGGATCCGTCTGTATAAAAACTAACCTACGGCCACGAATCACGGACACGGATGCCAATCTTGTGTGCATCCGTGTTCTTTCACGGACCCATTGACTTGAATGGGTCCGTGAACCGTTGGCCGTGAAAAAAATAGGACAGGTCATATTTTTTTCACGGCCAGGAAACACGGATCACGGATGCGGCTGCAAAACGGTGCATTTTCCGATTTTTCCACGGACCCATTGAAAGTCAATGGGTCCGTGAAAAAAAGCGGAAAACGGCACAACGGCCACGGGTGCACACAACGTTCGTGTGCAGGAGGCCTTAATTGTTAAACTACCATATTTTTCACCCTATAAGCTGCACCTATGTTTTAGAGGACGGAAATAAGAAAAAAATATGTTGTATCAGACCTCAGATCAGACTCCCAATGTTAATCAAACCTCAACTCAGATCCCCAATGTTAATCACATCCACGCGTCCGTTCTGTGGCCCCGCAAATCTTTTTTTTTAACATGTCCTATTCTTATCCGTTTTGCGGACAAGGATAGGACATTTCTACAAAAGTTAAAAAACATAAATGGTGGCATGCCCTTGGCCGGGATCCGTGTTTTTTAGATCTGCGATTTGTGGACCGCGAAACACTTATTGCCGTGTGTATGAGCCCTTATAATAATTTAGAATGCTGTGTGTCTCTGCCTGACCTCTGCTGTATTGATTTGTACTCGCATAATGTCGTCAGTACAAATGAGTACAGCGGGGGTCAGGCAGCGACATACACCATTATAAATTATTATAATGTTGTGAAGTCCTGTACAGGAGAAGTGTCCATTAGGGGAAATCATGCTCACACACAAAGCGTTTTTCCCTCAGTGGACACGCTCGTGTTAAATTAGCCTTAAAATAACAAAGAAGTGACTTACTTTTTGTCACAGTCTTCGCCCGCTATGTGTGTCGTTGATGGCAGAATGCCATGTTTCAAAGTCAGCCCTGCTGTCTGCGTTCACTGACCTGCCTTGCTATCTGACTACACTCAATTCAGCCACCAACAGTCTTTCAGCAAGTGGCATTTATTATGTAGAGAAAGTTAATACAAGCCACTTACTAATGTATTTTGATTGTTCATGATGCTTGCTGGCTTGATTTTTCAGCACATTATACACTGCTCATTTCCATGGTTACGACCACCCTTCAATCCAGCAGCAGTGGCCGTGCTTGCACAAAGTGCCAGCCTATGCGCACACCCACGGTCCTGGTCACCAGAGAGGCTGGCACCTTTTCCTATAGTGTGCAAGCACGAGCACCACTGCTGGATTGCAGAGTGGTCATAACCCCTGGATACGAGCAGTGTATAATGTGATGGAAAAATTAATCCAGCCTTAAAATATTCTTAATATTTTTTTTTTTTTTAAATAAAAAAATATGGGGCAGAACACAAAAGGGTGGATGGTCAGGGAAAATGGGGGCCCAAGATGAGTAAACAGACCTGGGCCTATAAAAGATTTAAGTTGTCCAGGTGCAGAGCAGAACCTCTTCTTCACTCATTTAGCATGTCTGAGTGGAGCATCGGAGCATTTCTTGCTCCAATGCTCCCTCTTGCCCTAGCGAGGGACAAGGTCTGTTTTCTTTACTTCTGGTGATGTACTGAGCTTTACATGAGTATGCTAGGTGGGGACTTCCAACTAGCAGTGATCACTGTGACATCACCGGCACAAATGAGCGGCCTATAGCGCTGCCCTAGGCTGTTTTAGAGCCTAGGGCAGCGTCATAGACGTCTCATTTGTGCCTGTGACGTCACCAGGCTCACTGCTAGGCAGAAGCCCTCGCCTAGAATATTGAGGATGTAAACAATACAGAACTTGCCCTGCGCTACACCGCAGCAAGAACTGCTCTGATGCTCCTCTCAGACATGCTCAATGAGTGAAGAAGAGGTTAAGTCCGAGTTCAGCTGAACCTGGACAACCCGTTTAATCCGCCCCTTGCGGGTGTTGTCGGGAGTTGGACCCCTGTCGTTCTCATATTGATAACCTACCCTGAGAATAGAATACATAGATAAGGCCTGCATCTTCTTCTTGTATTCTTTATTGAATTCCCATGACAAAAAGGTGGCTTCTAACAAGTCTTTTTCAAGCCATAAATAATATTTCAATACAGAAATGTAAATAGCATGTACAAAGGGAGTGACTAAAATGTAATCCAATCCTAATTACAATGACTATAATTGGCCATCACATATGTGCAGATACCAATCACAGTTTTGTCTCCATTGTAAAAGTTTTATCAAACCAAGCAACGCATCAACCTTCTCTTACATCAGCAAATTGACAGAGGGGCTGCAAGATGAATCCCTCCGCATTGTGACTGCATATATACATACACATTACTAATGTCTGTTATTAGAGCACCAAGCTCTGGATGTTCCCCTGCACCCAGAGGTTATCTCAGATATACATCATCAGGCTGCACTCTAACATTGTGGAATGAGCCTGACTAGTGGAAACCTTGCATTGGAAAGTCATAGAATTGGGCATTGGTGCTGTGCTTTTACTATCCTGAGGATAGGTCATCAATATGATAAATCCAGGAGATTCCCTTTATCATCTGATTGCTTGTCCCATAGACTGCAATGATTTAACATTGCAGCCTATGGAAGATTCACTATGTTCCTATAGATCCCTGCCACAGGTAGAGCTCAATAGGAACTTTGTTGTGGCAGCCATTGGAGCCTTCAGCTGAAAATCTCTCTTGATCTCGGCTCCCAGGAAAAGACCGCTCAGATGCTGTGTGTGCAATTGACCACAGCATCTGTCATTTTAAAATGTCTGTGATCGGTGTTATCGCCGATCAAGGACTCTGCCTTCGGGTATCTGCTGTGTATGGCACATGTGATTAGTTAAAAGATCCACATGGACATTGGTAAAACACTTGCATGACTGATGTGCATTTGGCGACTTTTTTCAGTACATTGTGGTACCGTGTTGTGCTGATCTTTACCTTTGCCCAGACGAGTTGCTCCTTCGGACACCAGGGGGCGGCTGCAAGTCATTTTTGGAATGCTGTGTACTGCACAGAACCCTGAAGTAGCTCCTCTCCTCTACATAGAAAGTGATTTACAGCTTTCAGCTGTTAGTAACATAGTAACATAGTAGATTAGGCCGAAAAAAGACATTTGTCCATCCAGTTCAGCCTGTTATCCTGCAAGTTGATCCAGAGGAAGGCAAAGAAAAAACCCTGTGAGGTAGAAGCCAATATTGCTCTTCACGTTTTTTTCCGCTTTGGACAGTTCCTTTTTTATAGAAGGCCTCCATGATGATATACTGAGTGCAGCACCCCACAAGGAAAAAATAATTTTGCTGTTCTTGCTGGGCTATTTATGTAATGTATGGACATGTCAGATCCTCCAGAGACCCTCTTTGTAGCCAATCTCCACTCTGGTTGATAGATGAGGGACCTGAATGGGAAACTCTTAACCCAGATTCCTCACTAGGTATTTGAAAATTGAGTATTTTTCTAAACAGGACATCACTTTAATAGCTAGCTATAGATATGAGATATATGTCTGCCAAAATGTTCACCCACTGACATCTCATGTCTATGACCAGCTTAATTCCAAGAACCAATTAGAAAACAGTTGTCCTTGTCATACCTTTATTTAACATATTCCCTTGACTTTTGGGCTTGTATGAGCAGACCTTTGGTGAAGTTTCACATATTAAAAGGGTTGTCCGGGTTCAGAACTGAACCCGGACATATGCCCATTTTCACCCAGGCAGCCCCTTTGACTTAAGCATCGGAGCAGTTCATGCTCCGATGCTCTCCTTTGCCCTGCACTAAATCGCACAGGGCAAAGGCATTTTTTTTTAGTTCCAGTGACGTACCAGACTCTCCTTAGGGCTGCCAGGCGAAGGCTTCTGCCCAGCAGCGAGCCCGGTGACGACATTGGCACTGATGGGCGGGCTTTAGCGCTGCCCTAGCCTGTAAAACAGCTAGGGCAGGACTAAAGCCCGCCTATCAGAGCCGGTGACGTCACCAAACACATTGCCGAGCAGAAGCTTCCGCCTGGCAGTGTTTTATTGTAAACAAAAGAGCCCTTGCCCTGCACGATCCAGTGCAGGGCAAGGGAGCATGAAATTTCAGGGGGGCTGCCTGGGTGAAATTATGGGTTTGTTACGGGTTCAACTCTGAACCCGGACAACCCCTTTAATAGTGGATGTGCCTAAATAACAACTACATAACTTATTGTTAGGGTGTGAGGGTACGGCCACATCTTCAATTTTTTTCATGCAGTTTCTGAAGTCAAAATAAGGGATTGATTTTTAAAAAAAGTATCTGCCCTTAGTACTTTATCTCCTTTTGGCTGATTTTGGCCTAAAGGGTCACAAACTTCAAAAAAACATTGATATGTCATAGAGACATATTAAAAGTTGAGATCGGTCGGGATCTATGTGCTGAGACCTATACCAATTCCTAAAACGATGGGACAGAAGCACGCACATAAGAGGGTTCTCTCTGTGCTGTGCTAAGAATGGAATCAAGATGGCCTCAGAGACTTCTATGCAGCCCGTCTCATGCAGCAAAGAGATGCTATGCGTGTGCTTCTCTCCCCTCCTTCTAGGGTTCGTGGGGGTCTCTAAATGTTTGATATGTCTCTATGACATAGGAAAATTTGACTCGTTAAAAAAATCATCAATAAAACTTGCACCTGTGGCCGTTATTACTAGTGATGAGCAAAGCGAGCTTCAGATATTACAACCGAAGTCGCTTCATTCATTGCGGATTAATACTGTACAAAGATCTATCTCCGTACAGTATTAAAATGTATGGGCTCCGATGAGCCGAAGTTAGTTATTTGCGAAGTTGCGCGTGACTTCATTGAATAACTTTAGTAATTGATTTTTAAAGTGGAAAACCACTTTAAAACTTGAAACCGAACTCGGGTTGACTGATACCTACAAGATGACCTGCAAGAAAGGTCATCAATATCAGATCAGTATCCGACTCCCGACACCCCACTGATCATCTACTTCAGGCAGTTGTGACACCAGAAACTATATAACAATAAAATAAATTTTCAAAAAAATCCATATTTGCTGGCTGTGGGAACATTCATATGAGGACATAGCAGTAGTGTATCCTGTTGTGTCTTATCCTGTATAAAGCTCTTGGTATCATGGTGGTTGTAGTGTGTAGTAGTCTGAGGAGTATGTCATTATAAAGTAACTACAGACTGAATTGCAGCAAAATCCTGACACGTCCGTAAATTATTAATTACTATAAGTCATGCAAATAAAAAAACACACTTCTGATCAAGGGAGATTTCTGATCCATCCACAATCTCTTCATATCAAAATGCAGCTAAATCCACATTTCTGTAGTTGGGAGAGAAAGCATGATCTAGGGCTTAAAAAAAAATGCCCAAAGTCCTCAAGGGCATGCTCCAGTTTTAAAAAAATGCACAGTCTGACAAAATGCACATTAAAGGGTTTCTGTCACCCCACAAAACTCTTCTTTTTTTTTTTTTGGATAGTTAGATTCCTTATAGGGCGATATAGGAGAATATAATAGTCTTACTTACTTTCATGCGGCCGATTCTTTATAAAACGAAGTTTTATAATATGTAAATGAGGGCTCTACCAGCAAGTAGGGCGTCTACTTGCTGGTAGCCGCAGCAGCAATCCGCCCCCTCGCCGTGTTGATTGACAGGGCCAGCCGTGATCTCCTCCTCCGGCCGGCCCTGTCAGTAATTCAAAAATCGCGCGCCTCTGGTCATTCGGCGCAGGCGCTCTGAGATGAGGAGGCTCGTCTCCTCAGTGCGCCTGCGCCGATGACATCACCGAAAGAGAAGATGTCATCGGCGCAGGCGCACTGAGGGAGTGCTGAGGAGACGAGCCTCCTCATCTCAGAGCGCCTGCGCCGAATGACCAGAGGCGCGCGATTTTTGAATTACTGACAGGGCCGGCCGGAGGAGGAGATCACGGCTGGCCCTGTCAATCAACACGGCGAGGGGGCGGATTGCTGCTGCGGCTACCAGCAAGTAGACGCCCTACTTGCTGGTAGAGCCCTCATTTACATATTATAAAACTTTGTTTTATAAAGAATCGGCCGCATGAAAGTAAGTAAGACTATTATATTCTCCTATATCGCCCTATAAGGAATCTAACTATCCAAAAAAAAAAAAAAAGAGTTTTGTGGGGTGACAGAAACCCTTTAAGTAAACTGCATGAAAATCTGACTCGTTACAATGTAACATCTGATTGCTGCAGTAAATTACACATCATTACTAGAAGGCACTTTGGAGATTTACGGCATATGTACAGTCAGGTCCATAAATATTAGGACATGGACACAATTCTAACATTTTTGGCTCTATACACCACCACAATGGATTTGAAATGAAACGAACAAGATGTGCTTTAACTGCAGACTGTCAGCTTTAATTTGAGGGTATTTTCATCCAAATGAGGTGAACGGTGTAGGAAATACAACAGTTTGCATATGTGCCTCCCACTTGTTAAGGGACCAAAAGTAATGGGACAGAATAATAATCATAAATCAAACTTTCACTTTTAATACTTGGTTGCAAATCCTTTGCAGTCAATTACAGCCTGAAGTCTGGAATGCATAGACATCACCAGACGCTGGGTTTCATCCCTGGTGATGCTCTGCCAGGCCTCTACTGCAACTGTCTTCAGTTCCTGCTTGTTCTTGGGGCATTTTCCCTTCAGTTTTGTCTTCAGCAAGTGAAATGCATGCTCAATCGGATTCAGGTCAGGTGATTGACTTGGCCATTGCATAACATTCCACTTCTTTCCCTTAAAAAACTCTTTGGTTGCTTTTGCAGTATGCTTTGGGTGATTGTCCATCTGCACTGTGAAGCGCCGTCCAATGAGTTCTGAAGCATTTGGCTGAATATGAGCAGATAATATTAATAATAAACACTTCAGAATTCATCCTGCTGCATTTGTCAGCAGTCACATCATCAATAAATTCAAGAGAACCAGTTCCATTGGCAGTCATACATACCCACGCCATGACACTACCACCACCATGCTTCACTGATGAGGTGGTATGCTTAGGATCATGAGCAGTTCCTTTCCTTCTCCATACTCTTCTGTTCCCATCACTCTGGTACAAGTTGATCTTGGTCTCATCTGTCCATAGGATGTTGTTCCAGAATTGTGAAGGCTTTTTCAGATGTCGTTTGGCAAACTCTAATCTGGCCTTCCTGTTTTTGAGGCTCACCAATGGTTTACATCTTGTAGAGAACCCTCTGTATTCACTCTGGTGAAGTCTTCTCTTGATTGTTGACTTTGACACACATACAGTTGCAAGCAAAAGTATGTGAACCCTTTGGAATAATATGGATTTCTGCACAAATTGGTCATAAAATGTGATCTGATCTTCATCTAAGTCAAAACAATAGACAATCACAGTCTGCTTAAACTAATAACACATACAGAATTAAATGGTACCATGTTTTTATTGAACACACCATGTAAACATTCACAGTGCAGGTGGAAAAAGTATGTGAACCCCTAGACTAATGACATCTCCAAGAGCTAATTGGAGTGAGGTGTCAGCCAACTGGAGTCCAATCAATGAGATGAGATTGGAGGTGCTGGTTACAGCTGCCCTGCCCTATAAAAAACACACACCAGTTCTGGGTTTTCTTTTCACAAGAAGCATTGCCTGATGTGAATGATGCCTCGCACAAAAGAGCTCTCAGAAAACCTACGATTAAGAATTGTTGACTTGCATAAAGCTGGAAAGGATTATAAAAGTATCTCCAAAAGCCTTGCTGTTCATCAGTCCACGGTAAGACAAATTGTCTATAAATGGAGAAAGTTCAGCACTGCTGCTAGGAGTGTCCGTAAAGATGACTGCAAGAGCACATCGCAGACTGCTCAATGAGGTGAAGAAGAATCCTAGAGTGTCAGCTAAAGACTTACAAGTCTCTGGCATATGCTAACATGCCTGTTAGCGAATCTACGATACGTAAAACACTAAACAAGAATGGATTTCATGGGAGGATACCACAGAGGAAGCCACTGCTGTCCAAAAAAAACATTGCTGCACGTTTACAGTTTGCACAAGAGCACCTGGATGTTCCACAGCAGTACTGGCAAAATATTCTGTGGACAGATGAAACCAAAGTTGAGTTGTTTGGAAGAAACACACAACACTATGTGTGGAGAAAAAGAGGCACAGCACACCAACATCAAAACCTCATCCCAACTGTGAAGTATGTTGGTGGGGGCATCATGGTTTGGGGCTGCTTTGCTGCATCAGGGCCTGGACGGATTGCTATCATCAAAGGAAAAATGAATTCCCAAGTTTATCAAGACATTTTGCAGGATAACTTAAGGCCATCTGTCCACCACCTAAAGCTCAACAGAAGATGGGTGTTGCAACAGGACAACGACCCAAAGCATAGAAGTAAATCAACAACAGAATGGCTTAAACAGAAGAAAATACGCCTTCTGGAGTGGCCCAGTCAGAGTCCTGACCTCAACCCGATTGAGATGCTGTGGCACGACCTCAAGAAAGCGATTCACACCAGACATCCCAAAAATATTGCTGAACTGAAACAGTTCTGTAAAGAGGAATGGTCAAAAATTACTCCTGACCGTTGTGCACGTCTGATCTGCAACTACAAAAAACGTTTGGTTGAAGTTATTGCTGCCAAAGGAGGTTCAACCAGTTATTAAATCCAAGGATTCACATACTTTTTCCACCTGCACACCTGCACTGTGAACGTTTACATGGTGTGTTCAATAAAAACATGGTAACATTCAATTATTTGTGTGTTATTAGTTTAAGCAGACTGTGATTGTCTATTGTTGTGACGTAGATGAAGATCAGATCACATTTTATGACCAATTTGTGCAGAAATCCATATCATTCCAAAGGGTTCACATACTTTTTCTTGCAACTGTACACCTACCTCCTGGAGAGTGTTCTGATCTGGCCAACTGTTGTGAAGGGTGTTTTCTTCACCAGGGAAAGAATTCTTCGGTCATCCACCACAGTTGTTTTCCGTGGTGGTCCAGGTCTTTTGGTGTTGCTGAGCTCCTTCTGGTGCGTTCCTTCTTTTTAAGAATGTTCCAAACAGTTGTTTTGGCCACGCCTAATGTTATTGCTATTTCTCTGATGGGTTTGTTTTGCTTTTTCAGCCTAATGATGGCTTGCTTCACTGATAGTGACAGCTCTTTGGATCTCATCTTGACAGTTGACAGCAACAGATTCCTAATGCAAATAGCACACTTGAAATGAACTCTGGACCTTTTATCTGCTCATTGTAATTGGGATAATGAGGGAATAACACACACCTGGCCATGGAACAGCTGAGAAGCCAATTGT
Organism: Bufo bufo; assembly: GCF_905171765.1. Classification (NCBI taxonomy): domain Eukaryota; kingdom Metazoa; phylum Chordata; class Amphibia; order Anura; family Bufonidae; genus Bufo; species Bufo bufo. The sequence goes on along the minus strand of NC_053393.1, from coordinate 447,104,318 downwards.
CCCATTACTTTTGGTCCCTTAACAAGTGGGAGGCACATATGCAAACTGTTGTAATTTCTACACCGTTCACCTGATTTGGATGTAAATACCCTCGAATTAAAGCTGACAGTCTGCAGTTAAAGCACATCTTGTTCGTTTCATTTCAAATCCATTGTGGTGGTGTATAGAGCCAAAAATTTTAGAATTGTGTCGATGTCCCAATATTTATGGACCTGACTGTATGTATTATCGGGCTCAATTGGATCTGTATCATTCTGTCTTCAATTAGCTCCTCCTAGTGGTGATTACAGGCAGCTAGCATAGTGTCAGGTTACAACTTTTTGGTTCAGATTTAGTAATCCCATAAGAGTGCATTCACACGACTGTATTTATCTTACTGTATGCGGACATATGCGGAACGGACATACGGATGCAGGAGTCACACAGATGACATCCGAGTGCTTTCCGCATCTGTATGTCTGTTCCACAAGAGGTAGAACATGTCCTGTACTTGGCAGCAAAATGCAGTTCACGGATCCATTGAAGTCAATGGGTCTGTTAGAAAAAAAAAACTGATGCAACACGGACGTCATCTGTATTTTGTGGATCCGCGTGTTGCTGTCTAGACCTACATCAGAATTATCACGGGCTCAGCCTAGATGATAAATGTGTTGCAGGGAGAGACACTTTTGTTTAACTCTAAACAACTTTAACAATTTTAGTGCCAATTTGGTGCGAAATGTCTGCTTATAGGGCACGCCCCTTTCTGGCTAAGGTCCACCCACTTGTTGAGCAAGTCAGAAAAAAAATTTGAAAACCTAGTTGTGCCAAATTATGCAAAAATTGCATCACAGTTTAGACAGATTTTAGGTGTAGACACATTAGCAAATCTACTGTATTTTTCACCCTATAAGACACACTTTTTTCCGCCAAAGTGTGTGTCTTATGGGGTGAATACCGATGAGTGCATCTATTATGGAAGCGCTCATTCATACAGGAGGACCAGGAAGCGGTGAATGCAGCGCTCCCAGACTCTGTACTTATGGCTTCCTGGTCCTCGGCTGCTCGCTGTGCTGTGACACAGTGTGAGGATGTCGGGGCACTGTGACCTTACACTGTGTGCTTTGGGTCACAGCACAGTGTACGGCAGGAAGAAGAGCAGGACAGGTAAATTGATATTTTTTTTATATCTGGTCTGAGCATAGGGGTCATTCACATGGAGATCTGATCTGAGGTCTGATTGGGGGACTTATGGAGGTCTGCATAGGGATCATTCACATGGATTTCTGATTGGGGGAATTATTTAGGTTTGATCTGAGGTTTGATTGGGGGTCATTTACATAGAGGTCTGATCTGAGGTCTGATTGGGGGACTTATTAACATTGGGGGTCTTTTCTGAGGTCTGATTAAAGGGGTTGTCGGGGGTTCAGAGCTGAACCCAGATATATCCCCTCTTCACCCAGGCAGCCCCTCTGAGATGAGCATCAGAGCATTTCATGTGCAGGGCAAGAGCTTTTTTGTTTACAAACTTACACTGCTAGGCGGAGGCTTCCACCTAGCAGTGTTCCCGGTGATGTCACCGGCACTAATTTTTACAGGCTAGGGTAGAGCTAAAGCCCGCCCTTTAGTGCCGGTGACGTCACCTGGAACACTGCTAGGCGGAAGCAGAGACCTGGTACATCACCGGATCTAATGAAAAAGCCTTTGTCCTACGTGGTTCAGCACAGGGCAAGGGAGAGCATCGGAGCATGAAATGATCCGATGCTCATCTCTGAGGGGCTGCCTGGGTGAAGAAGGGGATATGTCCAGGTTCAGCTCTGAACCCAGACAACCCCATTAACATTAGGGGTCGGAGCTGAGGTTTGCTGAAATTTTTTTTTTTTTCTTACACTGCTCAAAAAAATAAAGGGAACACAAAAATAACACATCCTAGATCTGAATTAATTAAATATTCTTCTGAAATACTTTGTTCTTTACATAGTTGAATGTGCCGACAACAAAATCACACAAAAATAAAAAAATGGAAATCAAATTTTTCAACCCACTACAGGCTGATCCAACTTTGATGTAATGTCCTTAAAACAAGTCAAAATGAGGCTCAGTAGTATGTGTGGCCTCCACGTGCCTGTATGACCTCCCTACAACGCCTGTGCATGCTCCTGATGAGGTGGCGGACGGTCTCCTGAGGGATCTCCTCCCAGACCTGGACTAAAGCATCTGCCAACTCCCGGACAGTCTGTGGTGCAACGTGACGTTGGTGGATAGAGCGAGACATGATGTCCCAGATGTGCTCAATTGGATTCAGGTCTGGGGAACGGGCACGCCAGTCCATAGCATCAATGCCTTCGTCTTGCAGGAACTGCTGACACACTCCAGCCACATGAGGTATAGCATTGTCTTGCATTAGGAGGAACCCAGGGCCAACCGCACCAGCATATGGTCTCACAAGGGGTCTGAGGATCTCATCTCGGTACCTAATGGCAGTCAGGCTACCTCTGGCGAGCACATGGAGGGCTGTGCGGCCCTCCAAAGAAATGCCACCCCACACCATTACTGACCCAATGCCAAACCGGTCATGCTGGAGGATGTTGCAGGCAGCAGAACGTTCTCCACGGCGTCTCCAGACTCTGTCACGTCTGTCACATGTGCTCAGTGTGATCTTGCTTTCATCTGTGAAGAGCACAGGGCACCAGTGGCGAATTTGCCAATCTTGGTGTTCTCTGGCAAATGCCAAACGTCCTGCACGGTGTTGGGCTGTAAGCACAACCCCCACCTGTGGACGTCGGGCCCTCATATCACCCTCATGGAGTCTGTTTCTGACCGTTTGAGCAGACACATGCACATTTGTGGCCTGCTGGAGGTCATTTTGCAGGGCTCTGGCAGTGCTTCTCCTGTTCCTCCTTGCACAAAGGCAGAGGTAGCGGTCCTGCTGCTGGGTTGTTGCCCTCCTACGGCCTCCTCCACATCTCCTGATGTACTGGCCTGTCTCCTGGTAGCGCCTCTATGCTCTGGACACTACGCTGACAGACACAGCAAACCTTCTTGCCACAGCTCGCATTGATGTGCCATCCTGGATAAGCTGCACTACCTGAGCCACTTGTGTGGGTTGTAGACTCCGTCTCATGCTACCACTAGAGTGAAAGCACCGCCAGCATTCAAAAGTGACCAAAACATCAGCCAGGAAGCATAGGAACTGAGAAGTGTCTGTGGTCACCACCTGCAGAACCACTCCTTTATTGGGGGTGTCTTGCTAATTGCCTATAATTTCCACCTGTTGTCTATCCCATTTGCACAACAGCATGTGAAATTGATTGTCACTCAGTGTTGCTTCCTAAGTGGACAGTTTGATTTCACAGAAGTGTGATTGACTTGGAGTTACATTGTGTTGTTTAAGTGTTCCCTTAATTTTTTTGAGCAGTGTATTTTACTCCTTTAAAACCTACGTGTGTCTTATAGGGTGAAAAATGCAGTAACCCTTTGTCTTTTGTCAATTTAAAATCTCTTCTATACATCTTGCAGTCTTCTATTGATTTATCACTCCAAAAACTGCATTGTGCTTGTTTGGCTCTGTTCACATTTCCGTTCCACGTCTCTATCAGGGAAATCCATCATATTTGACAGGAAGAATAGTGGTGCATGCAGCACTGTTCTTTCTGTCAAAATGACAGCTACAGCAGAGACACCTGACAGCCTCATTATCAGTCTCTGGGGACCGTTGGGCGCTGCTGGGGGCTGTCACGGCGGATGTGCAATCAGACAAACAGATAAATCACCAACCAGGCTCTAGGCGAGAGGCAGGGGAAGGGTCACCTCCTAGCTAATCCCTGACCTCTCTCCCTGCACTGCTCAGCCCACATGCAGACCTTGGTGGTAGGTATGATGTGTCCCCGTACCTGGGCTGAAACACCCTAAATTCCCTGAGATGGTGAAGAGGGGAAATAGGAGCAGCCAGCTTGCACAGAACCTGGATGGGAGAGATGACACAAAACAATCCAACTTGAAACCACACTTATCTTTCTGAGCTGGAACAGACAACCTTCCTTCCTAGCTTCCAAGACCAAAGTGATTCCTATAATCCGCTCAGAGCACTTAGCTGGAGTGCTATTTAAACTAATGACCCCACCCAGTGCACCTGATGGGAGGCGGATCCAGCACAGCTCCAAAACAAAACACTAAACTCGTGCTGCAATTCTGGCCGACCTCCGCACATCGTCAGGGCGGGGCATGACAGGGGCTCATCATATGATAGATCTAGCATGGTTTTTCCATGTTTCTGATTGTATAATGGAACACAAAAAGCTAAATATTTAGGGAAATGTGAAGAGAGCCTTACTTGTGCACGTCACTGAAATCCTAATTATGTAAAAAGACCATACATATTTCTAACATTATAATATAAATATTTATACAACAGAAGCAAACAAAAATATATTCATAACTGGAGGAGGGTAATTTCAGATATAGCAGAGTGCTTCCATTACATAATTTGCAGCAAATCCACCTGTCAACTTCCTGTATGGATGGGGTCTGTAATACTGCTGCAGCCAGTGACTTGCGTCAGTGGTGACATGTCCCCAGGCCATTGGCTGCATCGGTGCACAAGAACCTGTCCATGCAGGAATATGGCTAGTTTCACACTAGCGACAAGGAACTCCGGCAGGCTGTTCCGGTGGGTGAACAGCCTGTCGGATCCGTGCTGCCGCTAGTGCACGCGTGCCCCCGGTCTACAGATCCGGCCCCATTGACTATAATGGGGGCGTGCCGGAGTTCCGGCGGCAGCGCATGCCGAGAGGCGGCCGGAATAAAACTACGACATGTCCCTTAGAAGTGAATGAGACGACTTGTAGTTACACCTGCTTACCGCTGCGCTGACGGCGGCGAGCACATAAACAAACAAGGGAAGGCTGCGCTCACATGGATAGCGGCCTTCCCTTCAAGCAATCATAAAATCTCAGAAAACCCCTTTAATGGTTTTTACTGTAAAAATCACAACTTGCACTTGCAAAAATGTGAAATTTATTATGTGTTTAGAGACTTTATATGCATACCGCAAGAGTTATAACTATACTGAAAGATTTGAACAGTGTCAAGGAAGTCCCATGCGGGTTGAAACGTCCCTGCACATGTTCATGTGAATAAGGTCGTGTCACACGCAGCTTTTTGTGGCAGATTCTGATGCATTTTTTTGAGCCAAGGTCAAAAGTGGGGTCGAAGGGAATGAGAAATATAAAGAAGGAAGGAGTTATATGTCTCCTTCCTGCTGGATCCAGTTGTAGTTTTGGCTCCAAAAACTGTATCAAAAACTGCCACAAAATGTGACACCACCCTACATTCAGACTTTTTTTTTTTATATCTTAGGTGCTGTCATTTTCTCTATTTTGCTGTCAAGAAAAAGGGATGTTTCTTCAAGGAGTCAAACTAAACGTGCACCTGTCGTGGAGGCAAAAATTGGCATAGGTCAGTCATGAGGTAGTATAAGAAAAAGTCATTGATGTATCCCACGTGCATTTTATTACATTTTCTGCTCAGTTTTCTTCAAGTCTTAGGCTGCATTCACACGTCCGTGGTGTGTTGCGGACCCGCAAATTGCGGAACGGATGCGAACCCATTTTGCGGACGTGTGAATGGAGCCTTAGGCCTCATGCACACGACCATAGTTCGGATCCGCATCCGAGCCACAGTTTTTGCGGCTCAGGTGTGGACCCATTCAATGGGGCCGCAAAAGATGCGGACAGCACTCCGTGTGCTGTCCGCATCCGTTGCTCCGTTCCGAGGCCCCGCAAAAAAAATATAGCATGTCCTATTCTTGTCCGTTTTGCGGACAAGAATAGGCATTTTTACAATGGGCCGCCCTTTCCGCAAATTGCGGAAGGCACACGGGCGGCTTTTGTTTTTTGCGGATCCGCGGTTTGTGGACCGCAAAAAACTGAATGACCGTGTGCATGAGGCCTTAGGCTACTTTCACACAAGCGTTTTTGCTGGATCCTGCAGGGTTCAGCAAAAACGCTTCCGTTACTGATAATACAACCGTCTGCATCCGTTATGAATGGATCCGGTTGTATTATCTGTAACATAGCCAAGACGGATCCGTCATGAACTCCACTGAAAGTCAATGGGGGACAGATCCGTTTTCGAATGTGGCAGATTGTGGCGGAGAAAACGGATCCGTCCCCATTGACTTGCATTGGGGGTCATGCCGGATCCGTCTTGCTCCGCATCCCAGGACTGAAAGCAAACTACAACATGTTGCGGTTTGCTCTCCGGTATGAGAACAGAACTAAACGGAACGGAATGCATTTTGGAGCGCTCCGTTCTGTTCAGTTCAGTTTTGTACCCATTGACGATGAATGGGGACAAAACTGAAGCGTTTTTTTTTCCGGTATTGAGCCACTATGACGGATCTCAATACCGGAAAACTAAAACGCTAGTGTGAAAGTAGCCTTAGGCCTCATGCAACGTCCGTTGTTTTGGTCCGCATCCGAGCCGCAGTATTTGCGGCTCGGATGCGGACCCATTCACTTCAATGGGGCCGCAAAAGATGCTGACAGCACTCCGTGTGCTTTCCGCATCCGTTGCTCCGTTCCGTAGTCCGCAAAAAAAATATAACCTGTCCTATTCTTGTCCGTTTTGCGGACAAGAATGGGCAGTTATATTAATGGCTGTCCGCGCCGTTCCGCAAATTGCGGAACGCACACAGGCGCCATCCCGGTTTTGTGGATCTGCAATTTGCGGACCGCTAAACACACAACGGTCGTGTGCATGTAGCCTTATACAAACTCTTGACATCTTGAAAACTCCAGATGCCAGAGCATCAGCTAAAGGCCTCTGTTCACACAATATTTTCTGACACATTCATTTCAATGAGGCCTCAAAAGATGCGGAGAGCACGCCGTGTGCTGCCTGCATCTGTACTTTACAATGTCACGGATATAATAATGTAGAAATGACATGTATTTTTCAGTTCAGCACATGACAAACGCACTTCCAGTAAGCATCTTCACAGTAAGGCTCCTTTCACTCTAGTCATGGATCTGCAAAAACGCTTCCGTTACAATAATACAACCGCATGCATCCGTCATAAACCGATCCGGTTGTATTATGTCTTCCATAGCCATGACGGATCCGTCATGAACACCATTGAAAGTCAATGAGGGATGGATCCGTTTTCTATTGTGCCAGATTGTGTCAGAGAAAACAGATCCATCCCCATTGACTTACATTGTGTGCCAGGACGGATCAGTTTGGCTCCGCTTCGTCAGGCGGACAGCAAAACGCCGCAGGGGAATGAAGACTGATCGGAGGCAAACTGATGCATTCTGAGCGGATCCTTTTCCATTCAGAATGCATTGGGGCAAAACTGGTCCGTTTTGGACCGTTTGTGAGAGCCCTGAACGGATCTCACAAACGGAAAGCCAAAACGCCAGTGTGAAAGTAGCCTTTTACAGCTCTGTCTTCCTTTCAGTTCACTGATTTGTTACAATTTACAAGGCGGCAGGTAATTTGGGAGAGGAACGACTGATCGGAGCATTAGTGCCGATTGAGTTGCTCTTCAAAAATTACACACAGAGTGACCTCTGGTGGACAAAAGTAGGAATGCAGTGTAGAGATGTGACAGATAACATACAGCAGGCTAGTCCTATACATGAAAGTTTCTTAGGGCTCCTTCACATCTGCGCTAAATGATTTCCATTTGGCTGCATCGTAGGAGCAGAGCAATGAAAAATGGCAGTGTCAGATCCATTAGATTACAGAAACCAACAGTGGTGGACAGAGATGATTGGGGGGAATTTCATCATAAGCGGAATTTATTAGTCTGCTTTGCTGTAATTTTCAGGACTCAACCAAGTAAAGAAATACATAAATGTATAGGAAGACTGAGCACTCGCCAGCTGGACCAATTGGAGACCAAGAAACAGATGATATATAATAATTTATTATTTAAATATACCCCTAAAATCTATAATACAATAGAGGACAATATAATACCTAAAAAACAATTAGTAATAAAATGTCATAAATACACCTATATTATATATATAAATATGACTAGAGCAATACTAAAAAGACCTAAAAAGGGCAGGTGTTAGCAAGATAAAAAAGCATGAATATAAATGGTTAAAATATTCGGTGAATATTCGGTGAATATTTAGTAAACTTCTGGTCAGTTCAGTGTATGTACCAGATATAATGTCCGATGATCAGAGTTAAGATATTCAGTGGATATTCGGTAAACCACTGATCAGTTCAATGAATGCGCCAGATATAATGTCCGATACTCAGAGCGGGTAAGTGTCCCTGTGTTTGGAAAGATCAGTTCACTTTATGTAAAATGCTTTGATCGATATGGCCAGATGAACATGAAGTCAGTGGGTATAATACACCTGTTATTTGCCGTCTGATGTGAGTATAGCCGTGGCGTCCCACGAGGCTCACTATATCAGATTCGGCAGTACCTGGGTCTAGTCGTTTGCTTGAGGTAGTTCAGATGATCATGTAGTTCTCAACATACGGAATCTCCTGGTGATGTTCACCGATGCTGCAAGCCTGGACCTGGTTAATGATTAGCAAGGTGTTTCCTCCACATTAGCAAGAAGTTGCAATTCCGGCAAAGTTAAAATCCAATTGTCGGGATGTTGGGGTCTCGTAGGTGTTCATCAGCTGATGTCCAAGGTATACAGAAACCAAACGCGTTTCGGGGTCCTTTCCTGGCCCCTTCCTCAGTGGTGGTCTGTAAGAGGGTTTTGATCCCCTTTTTATACCCAACATCCCTTAAAGTAAGATGGAACAAAAATGTGGATTTTGGATCTGGTCACATAGAAACTCTGGCATGGAGCAATCTAAGTGATTGTTCTTTTTATAGGAAAAAAGTATTTTCGAATGTTGTGCTGAAGATTAGTCTTAATAATCCTATTATCTGGTGTTTCACAATTGGGTCCCATTCTTATTATACAATAATTTTCATATGTTTAATCAGTGCAGTTTTATAATTTATAAAACACAGATGTGGTTCATATGTTTTATCAATGCGGTTTTACAACTTAAAAATGCAGATGTGGTTCTTTTAATGCGCATGCATTATCGATGCTGTCTTGTAGTTCATAAAACGCAAATGCGGTTTTTTCAATGCATATGCGTTTTATTGTCCCTTATATACATATATAGGTGCAAATATATTTATAGGTATAAGTTATATTGGTTTAATACAATATATAGTTTTAATAGAGATAAATAAATATAAATGTAACAATAAGAATGAAATAAAAATGAAAATTAAAAATTAAAAATAAAGATATATAGATATATATATAAAAACAATTATAATATATATATTTTTAATGAGAAATATATAAAAATGTAAAATATTCGATGAGTTAAAAATGTATATTCATTACTTCTATGTTCATAAAATGCTAATGTGTATCATATATAAAGACACAGGGTATGTCAGTTTCCGTCAATTCTATGTTTTAAAGAAATATCATATTACAAAAGATATAAGGAAAATGTAACAATATTTAAGGAATAACAAAATTTAGTTAAGATGATGCAGACTGTATTGGAGCTATAATGTAGCTATATTCATTATTCATTAATTCATTAATTCTGACTTATTTGTAGAGTCATTGGAGGGGAGAGTATAAGGATGGTGGCCGCCCACCCAAGGCGAACCAGAGTGGGTATTAATTCCACCTCTGGGTCACATCGGGAGGGGGGCCCCCACCCCCACGGGAAAACATTATAAGAAGCCGAAGAGTTCAGATTCGGCATTCAAACCCATGGGTATGATTGAGTCAAAGTTAAATATAAATCGTGTCTCAACGCGAGACATATGCTTAATATTATCCCCTCCTCTCCAATGAGGTTTGACTTTTTCAATAGCAGCAAAGGAAAGACAGCCTGGATTTTGGTCATGGTGTAATTTAAAATGTCTCGACACCGTATGTTTATCTGATCCACCCCTAATTTTGTAAAAATGTTCAGAAATTCTTTCTTTTAAAGTTCTTTTCGTGCGTCCTATATATTGTTTATTGCACGGGCATTGAAGAATATAAATTACATTTTTACTATTGCATGTTAAAAAATCTTGTATTTCATGTTTAAAACCATTAGAGGTAGATATGATATTCGTTGTTTTTTTATTAAAACGTGTCTTTTTACAGTTTGGACAAGTATTGCATCTGTAGAAACCTTTCAGATGGAGCCATCCATGCATAGATGGATCCGAAATAGGGATACTAGATTTTACCGTAGGGGCAATTTTTAAACCCAAATTTGGGGCCTTCGTATATATTATAATCGGTTTGCTTGGTAATAGTGCTCCAATAGTTTTGTCTTTCTGAATAAAGTGCCAGTGTTTATTCAAGATTTTTTCAATTTTTTTATATTGTATATTAAAAGGAAGAACTATATTTGTTCGTTCCAATCCTGGCATTTTTTCTTGTTCTGTCAGGTTTTCCATGTCTTTAGGCATTTTATTAAAGAAAGACTGTCTGTCCAATCGTTTAATCTTGTGTAATGATTCTTCAATACATTTTGTGGGGTATTTTTTATCTATGAACTGTGTTTTTAGGATTTCTGCTTCTTGCTCAAAGGTTTCATTCTGAGTACAGTTCCTCTTCAGACGTCTGAATTGGCTGTTTGGAATGTTGAGCAGCCACCTAGGTAAATGACAGCTGGAATACAGAATAAAACTATTTCTAGCTGTGGGTTTTTGGTATGTGGAACACAATAATTTGTCCTGTTCGACTTTAATATTAAGATCCAAAAATTCTAGGTGTGTTTTACTGATGTTAGAGGAGAAGCGGAGGTTCCATTCATTTATATTAATTTGCTCTAGAAAGGAAGTTAGTGTAGTTTCACTTCCCTTCCAAATAAAAATCACGTCATCGATATAGCGGTACCAAAGCACCAGGTCCGACCCCAGCCTGTGGTCTATATTTAATGTTTCCCACTCAGCCATAAATAAATTGGCATAGCTGGGGGCGAACCTGGTGCCCATCGCTGTTCCGGTGATCTGTAGATAGTAATCTGCATCAAAATAAAAATAGTTGTGTTTTAAAATCAATTCTACTCCCTCCGCTATAAAATCTATTTGTTCATTATGAAATAATTTACTACTTTTGAGTTGGTTTTTCATCGCCATTATTCCTTGTACATGGTCAATTGAGGTATATAATGTCTGTACATCTAGGGTACCTAGGATCCATTGAGGATCAAATTTTAGTTTTTCAATAATATTTACAATTTGTGTTGTATCCTTGATGTAGGACTTAGTTTTCTTCACAACTGGTTGAAGTAGGTTGTCTATATATTGGGAAAGGTTTGCCGTTAAGGAACCAATTCCCGAAATAATAGGGCGGCCCGGTGGATTGATTGGGTCTTTGTGCACCTTTGGTAAACAGTAAAAAACTGGGAGTTTGCATTGTGTGTCTAAAATAAAATTGGCTTCGCGATCTGATAAAATCTTGTTAGCTGTGCCTTTATTACAATAATCTTTTAAAATAATTTTAAAATCATCTATAGGATCTGCATGTAGTCTAATATAGGTATTTATGTCCGATAATTGTCTCTTACATTCATTAGTATATGCTTGTGTATTCATAATTACAATAGCCCCGCCTTTATCGGCAGGGCGTATTGTAATATTTTCCATCGATTGCAGATTTTTTATTGCTTGGACTTCCAAATTGGAAAGGTTAGACCTCACGTTTTTAAATTTTAGTGATCTCAATTCCTGTTCTACATTTTTTCGGAATGCGTTCATTTCGATACTGATTTCTTGTCTGGGGTATTTTAGAGATTTTGGTCTTAAGTCTGTATGTCTGTATTTCGGATTTTCCTCTAGATTTGAGGCAATTGGATTTTTAAGGAAATATTTTTTAAGACATAATTTTCGAATATATTTTTCGATTCCTATGTATATATCGAATTTATTCATTTTGGGGGTGGGGGCAAATTTAAGTCCTTTATTCAAAAGCTTAATTTGAGATTCAGTTAGATTGACATTACTTAAATTAATTATGGCATCCTGATCTAATTTTATTTCCTGTTGTGATTGTGCTCTCTTTCGTTTACTTCTCCGTGTTTTCCTCTTCCTGTTTGGTGTGTGTGTTTTTTGTGAGTTTTCTGTTGTTGTCTCTCTGGTGACCAGTTGTGTTCTTGGTATTCGCTGTGTCTCTGAGGTGATGTTTCTCGGCGGATTCTGTGATCCCAAATTACATTCTCCTGTCGGTTCCTCAAATTGTATGGGTGCAGACTGGGTGGGGGAGAGTAGTGTGACCTGTTCGGTGAGTGTCTGGTGTCTTTGTGGTGGTGTCTTGTCCGTGCTCTGTGGTGTGGTGGTGTACGATCTAAAAAATGATCGTTCATTAAGGCCTCATATCTGTTAGAGGTAGGGATATTAGGCTTCATTTTTGTGATGTCCTGTGTGTGGTGATTTACATTTGTGTTGGTTGATTTTAGATCTTTTGTGTTAGAGTGTGTGTCTGGAGATGACACATTTCCTACAAATTGAGTTTGTGAATGATAAGTTTTTTTTCTGTCATAGTTGATAAATTTATTAAATTTTTTGTCTATAATGTCATGTTCTAATTTATCAATACTTTTGCAAAGTCTTTCTTGCCAGATATTGTACTCCTCATTTCTTGGGAATTTGTCTATAATGTCTTTTACTTTGGAGATATTAGTCATAGTCTCCTCCAATATTTGGGTTCTTCTCCTAATGATAAGTTGGATCAATGCTATTGATTGGTCAAAGAAGAATTTATCCCATTCCTTAGAGAAATCAGTATTGACAAGGTCTTGTGCTGGAATTTTTGATAATATCAGGCCTTTAGGGATGTAACCCTTCTCTATAAATTGTGTGAGGGATCTAATTTCCCATCTTTGTCTAAGTTGTTTGTGGAGGAGATTCTCAAGTTCTCTAAATGTCTCTGTGGTAGTTTGGTCCGTATTTGACCTTTCTTCTCTAGAGTCAAAGTTAAATCTTTCAACTTTTTGACGTTTGGTCTCCATATGGTTCCAGATGTCCATAACTGGATGCAGAGGAGCTCACCACTTGGGTGACAAAATCAAGAAGAATATAATCAAAGTATGGTGGCTCACTCTGTATACGGTAGTGGAAATGGGTGCTACTAAGTCTAATATGACTCACCCAGTCATAAATAGGATAAAATATATAAATGTATAGGAAGACTGAGCACTCGCCAGCTGGACCAATTGGAGACCAAGAAACAGATGATATATAATAATTTATTATTTAAATATACCCCTAAAATCTATAATACAATAGAGGACAATATAATACCTAAAAAACAATTAGTAATAAAATGTCATAAATACACCTATATTATATATATAAATATGACTAGAGCAATACTAAAAAGACCTAAAAAGGGCAGGTGTTAGCAAGATAAAAAAGCATGAATATAAATGGTTAAAATATTCGGTGAATATTCGGTGAATATTTAGTAAACTTCTGGTCAGTTCAGTGTATGTACCAGATATAATGTCCGATGATCAGAGTTAAGATATTCAGTGGATATTCGGTAAACCACTGATCAGTTCAATGAATGCGCCAGATATAATGTCCGATACTCAGAGCGGGTAAGTGTCCCTGTGTTTGGAAAGATCAGTTCACTTTATGTAAAATGCTTTGATCGATATGGCCAGATGAACATGAAGTCAGTGGGTATAATACACCTGTTATTTGCCGTCTGATGTGAGTATAGCCGTGGCGTCCCACGAGGCTCACTATATCAGATTCGGCAGTACCTGGGTCTAGTCGTTTGCTTGAGGTAGTTCAGATGATCATGTAGTTCTCAACATACGGAATCTCCTGGTGATGTTCACCGATGCTGCAAGCCTGGACCTGGTTAATGATTAGCAAGGTGTTTCCTCCACATTAGCAAGAAGTTGCAATTCCGGCAAAGTTAAAATCCAATTGTCGGGATGTTGGGGTCTCGTAGGTGTTCATCAGCTGATGTCCAAGGTATTCAGAAACCAAACGCGTTTCGGGGTCCTTTCCTGGCCCCTTCCTCAGTGGTGGTCTGTAAGAGGGTTTTGATCCCCTTTTTATACCCAACATCCCTTAAAGTAAGATGGAACAAAAATGTGGATTTTGGATCTGGTCACACAGAAACTCTGGCATGGAGCAATCTAAGTGATTGTTCTTTTTATAGGAAAAAAGTATTTTCGAATGTTGTGCTGAAGATTAGTCTTAATAATCCTATTATCTGGTGTTTCACAATTGGGTCCCATTCTTATTATACAATAATTTTCATATGTTTAATCAGTGCAGTTTTATAATTTATAAAACACAGATGTGGTTCATATGTTTTATCAATGCGGTTTTACAACTTAAAAATGCAGATGTGGTTCTTTTAATGCGCATGCATTATCGATGCTGTCTTGTAGTTCATAAAACGCAAATGCGGTTTTTTCAATGCATATGCGTTTTATTGTCCCTTATATACATATATAGGTGCAAATATATTTATAGGTATAAGTTATATTGGTTTAATACAATATATAGTTTTAATAGAGATAAATAAATATAAATGTAACAATAAGAATGAAATAAAAATGAAAATTAAAAATTAAAAATAAAGATATATAGATATATATATAAAAACAATTATAATATATATATTTTTAATGAGAAATATATAAAAATGTAAAATATTCGATGAGTTAAAAATGTATATTCATTACTTCTATGTTCATAAAATGCTAATGTGTATCATATATAAAGACACAGGGTATGTCAGTTTCCGTCAATTCTATGTTTTAAAGAAATATCATATTACAAAAGATATAAGGAAAATGTAACA